>NW_017300081.1:1092925-1134839 GCF_001594075.2 Trachymyrmex cornetzi | reverse complement strand
GGGTCCTTACAGTGGCTTCTCCACATCTGCAGCCTCCTCCATCCACTACGTTCTTATTTCCTTGTCTCCCCTTTTCGTTTTTTCCATCGCGCGTCCTTCTGCTCTTTCTTTCTCTCTCTTTCTCCTTTTCTTCGTGCACAGTACACTCCCCGCATCTCGTATTTCCCTCATCATTCTTTCTCTTTCTTTCTCCTTACCCTTTTTCCCTTCTGTCGATCTTCTTTCATTTCTTCTTCTCCTCTTCCTCTCGATTCTTTCGTCATATTGCTGTTCGATGAATCCGTTCGCGAAACCTTACTGCGCCATCATCTGTTCACACATCGTTTCTACGATTCTGTCACGTAAAATAGGATTTCGAAAAAGGATGTTTGTCCAATATCTTTATGCGAATCCTATTTACGTTTGTATTCCGATTGTTCTATACTTTACAAATATTTTTTATAGATTTCTGTCGTGTTCTCCCGCGCTCCGGATCATTTGCTTCTGATACAAATATATGTCAGTTCTACATTTCACGCAAATTAATGTTTACTACAATGTAATGTATTCAATTATTCTCGATTTTATTTTATTTTCCAATTTTTCTGCATACTTTGTGTTTATTGGAGAAATCTGTTTCTACTTATACTCTTTTGAATCAAATCTTTATTTCTGAAAATTTTGTTCTGTAATAATGAAACAAAAAAGGAAATAATATTTTATAATTATATAAAAAAGAATCAGTAAGAATATATGCATTACAATTTAATGACTTATCAAAAGTATAAAAATTTCATAGATTATACGTCTGAATATCTGTATAAAATTTAAACACAATTCTCTTATTGTCTTCAAAGTTATTTAATTTTTTGGTTACTCTTAATTCTTACGTAAAATCGTGCCTTGTAGTAATTATTTGCTATTAAATATTAAATTTGATGAGGTAACATTACGAATTAATTAAAATTTTATTATATGTATAAATATATATATATATATTTATATATATTTATACATATAATACATTTATTAGAGTTATATATATATATATATATAACTCTAATAAATATTCGTATAAAAGTTCATTTGAATTCATTTATTACTCGTTTAAAAGTTATTTTCCTAAAACTCCAGCAAAATATGGTCATTTTGCTCTAATCGAATTATTTGTTATCTTTGCACTATTTTGCAGTTAGTTTCAGGGCGTATTTATGACAAAATTTTTTAATTAATTGATTTTGTCTTTTTTTTGTTGATTTTTATTGATACTTTTAACTGATATTGTATAGCCAAGATATTCTTAAAAAAAAAAAAAACGATTCTAATTTACAAAAGCGAATCTAAAATAACATCTTATGTAGCTATCTCTAAAAACTCGAATTAAAATTTCTTATATTTTCATATTAAAAATTCAATATTCACAATTTCTTGTAAAATTTTAATATTCAAAATTCACATGCTTTATCCCAGTGATCATAAAACGATATTTATTGTGTCCGAAATAGTGTATAATGTCGTATCAAGTGGTGTTTTGTACGGAATTCCACCTTTCAGAAAGCAGTATTTACTAGTTTGACGTACCATCGTTGAAAAATGATTTGTTACCTTTACCTGCTCGAAGTAAGGTTCCCCATTGGAAGAAGATCTTTCGGACATCATCGTTTAAATAAGCGATTCATCGAACTTTATTCGAATTTTAAATGACCAATAGATACAACATCAGCATCATTACAATCGATCATTCGAGAATATAAATTACATATCATTTGCGTCATCTTTTCTTAATTTCCTTGATTTTAATATAGATATATTTTATTCTAATTCTTGATGAAACAACGTAATGATTTATTCGAGAAGAGCTGTAAAGTACTCAAAATCTCATCTTTGCCATTATTATTACCGACGATATGAATAGATTTCCGATTTCGTAATTAAACGTATACGTTTTATTCGTATTCATTGATCGTTATTACAAGATCTTTACCAAGGCCGCGAGGCCTTGTGTCGGTATTATATTTCACTCTTTCACCAGTTTCCTCTCGCCTTGGTAATTGCAACGGTGGACTGCATTTTAGCCGTCTATAAGCGCTCGCAATATTATTATTCCCCGGGTGTCCGATGTTTTGCGGATTAATCATGTATCACGTACTGTAAAACGAAACTGCAACCTGCTAACTATCTCGATTACCTCGAGTGAGTTCGCGCCATTCTTTCTCATTACACAAATATCTCGAGTTCTTCCGGGAAAGAGTTACTTCATTCCCAGAGATTATTTTCGTCGGCTTTCGTCGAGACGCAATTTTTGGCCGATATTACATACATTCCCGTCGCCAATTACTGTAACCGCTTCAATGAACGATACAGACGTATCAAGAACCTTACTGCTCTCCGCGGAAACTTGATTTAATCCTCCCTCTCTCACAGGGTGGGATTATACTAATCGCAGTTAATTTACGAGTAATTTTGTTACGCATGAAAATTTATGAAGCGAGCGTATCTCTAATTATCATTAACGACATTAATTCCGCGAATCGAACTTAGTCCAATATCTTGATAGCCCCTACGAAGATTAAACGTTAAGGTTTTTAATCCTGACGACTTGGGCATTCCGTTATCGACAATTACATAAATCCCACTCCTTTAATCTCGGCGGTAGCCGGTTTCATGCCGATAAAGGCAATTTCCATGACTTCAGAGGGACCATAAGCACCATGGAACGATTCTTTTTTGTCAGGTTTGATTAGCGACGCAATGTGAATGGACCTTAAACAGGAGGATGCCCCAATGGCTGCGCCGCTGAAAGGTGGCTAGTTGGCGGCTCGGATCGGCGAAAGCGGTCAGTGATCGCTGGGGCCTCATGCCCGGGCCTCTCGTTGCTGACGATCAGGCACTGCTCCGGCACCTCCTTTCCTTTTACTCTCCTCTCTTTTCCCGTCTATTCTCCATCCCTCCTCTTCATCTCCACGAGTCTCCCCACTGCCGTTGCTCCCGGGGCCTAGTCTCCTTTCAACAGTGCAGGTGACGGGGCATTCTTTTAAATCTAATCAACTACCGAACCATGCGTCGTTATGTACAGGGTGTTTCCGAATACGATATTCGTTTAACATGTTTAAAGGGTCTTCTCTAATCTGACGAGGCAATTTGTAAAACCGTGAAAGATGCGTGTGGGCCCAGTTGCACGCGCGTTACGCATTGGTGGTCACGAACATTGATCTTTGCTCAAGTTTTATTAATATATTGTGACTTTTCATGTAAACACATGTCTCCTCTTGTTAATAAATTATTATTAAAGCACGATATCAAATTTTACATGTCTCTTTTATAAGACATTCCATGTTAATGATTTTAAAAAATGAAAAATAAAATAATACGAAAAGCTGCGACAAAATTCCATTACAAATCTCTCAAATAAAAATATTCTTTCGATAAAAGCGTGTATAATATACACAGGAGCACCCTATATATAACGGTACGATGTCTCGCTTTCATGATATCGCAATGACAAAGAGCGTAGGATCGGGAGACGTCGATGTCGCGCATTCAAAAATTACGTAATCGGACCCATTACATCGCCAGCTCGTTTCGTTATCTTCCCATATCTCAGTCGCGTTGATTTAAACCGGGCGCGATGCTCATTAGCTCCGAGCAAGGAAATCAATCAAAGATGTTCGGATTGTTACGCGTAATGGTGAACGAAACTACCGGATTCCGATCGCTGGCCTACACTCCTCACTTGATAAAGACAGATGCGCACCGGTACTCAGTGGATGTCTATGTAATTCCGCTGTTACATAACAATGACTACGGCTATCTTCGCGGTATGCGCTAATTGTAAAAAATTATTGATTGATGGATGACTTTTTCTTCTCGCCAGAACTAACTCGGACAAGGCAGGATTAAGATTTAACATTACATATTTTGATTGAATAAGTAGACATAATAGAGCTAAGCAGACTATTCATGAGAGATAGGATTAATACATCTTTAAAACTTTTTCACGAATATATTTCAATTATTGTTTCTGAGGAAAAAATTCTATCTAAAAGGTTATGAAGGAATGCTTTTATTTGAATTAATCTTTACAGGACGGAAAGGCCAATTAATATGGCACTGAAGCAACGTCATATTCTGAGGAAAGTAATGATGAAATTATGCGAATTATAACAAATTTTTTTGTAGAAAAAAATGTAAAATTAAAAAAATAGATTTATATGCGTCCTATAAAGATTAAAACAATATTAACATTTTTCAAAAAATTCAGTGGAAAGAGACACAGTATATCAATTAGAAAAACATTCCATTTATTTTTTCTTAAGAAGTATACATGAAAGAAATTCATAGTTCTTCTGTGAATAGCACTAAAGCTCAAAATTAATTTTACACAATCTAGGATAGATTGTTTTACAATTAATTTTACAATTTTCTCATAAAAATATAAGTTTTACAAGATTATTCGTAAAAGGAAAATAACATGCCGGAATTCGTAATTCATCAGTATCACGCCAGACTAATCGTCGGCCAGGCGAGCGTTCTCGGCACTCGCAACCAGCCAAGCCAGAAGCGCATTGCAAATCATGACGGGCTAGAATTTATGTTCCGATATGTGGTCTTCCGTTCCTTCAGAGATGGTTTACGTAACATCGATAAGAGAAAGATTTCCCGGGTATAACATACATTCTTCTCACGATTCTTTCCCGCAGGAGACTAATGGATTCTCAGTTTCCCCGTTCATTTGTATAATCACTTTAGAAGCCGCAGCCGCTAATTATTGCGACTTGAAGTTACAGAACCTCCGTGGAAAAGATCACTTTGCGATCTTGCAAAACCCCCGCAGACAAAATGGGATGATTTGTTGTTGTGTACTTTCACTCGAGCCCCGGTCTAAGTTTCTTCCTTCTTGTCCCAGGAGCAGCAGCCTCCAGGCCGTTTATTGTTTTCAGGTGGGCACGGAATCACGATCCACCGTCGCCGCGGCCGCGATTCCCGCCGATGATCACCTGCTAGTTTCATCTTACAACCCTGCAACACGTTTTCTCCTGCAACCTTTTTCGAATGCATTCCACGGCGATTGCGCGGTTCGTCGTGGTCGGCTTTAGCAGCTTTAAGGAAGCGGTGGAACGTATCAAGATCGAACGAGAAAACCACGAGGAACTAAACTATTTTGCGTATTACATTTTTCGACACGCGTATTAAATTTTTTATTCAATTTTTTATTTTATTATTCACATTTTTTTTTAAATTAATAAAGGTAAATTGAAAAGAAAATATAAGAATATATTAAAAAAGTATTTAAGAATGCTTTGCCTAATACCAAGAAAGATTGTTTAAATAAGCGCTTTTTTACGTGGAATTCAGTCAACAAGCTATCTTATTTCCGCGGAACGAACAGTACGTAAATGCCTAAGGGCAGTTTATAAAGCGATTACAAAACAGTTTGACACGCTGAATCGTCCATTACATAGCCCGTTAACTCAGTTATTATCCACTTTTGTGTCCATTACTATTGTATTGATATAACACCGTATTTTAATACAACTCTCTCTTTCTCTCATCTTTGCGAGTTACAGTTACGTAAGTAAAATGTCTATATACTTCCCGCGGTATATTTTAGTCTCAACGCTATCGACCGTTTTATTGCTCGTAAAAATAAATCGAGATATGCGCGTGGCTTAACAATTAAATCGTCAGCAAGACGGGAAACTTGTTGGATAACTAAAAAAAAAAAAACAAGAGTATCCTCTTGAGGCGGATATCGTGTGGCAGCACAAATTGACGTTCCTATTGCATCGTATTACTTTAGCGTGTGCAGCACGTCGGACAGCCCGGAGACTAATATAAAAGGATAACGTCTTTTCATGTGGCGCGAGTCAGTCAAATGAGAACTACCTAAGCAGCGGCAATCTCCTGCGGGGACGTACATTTTAACGTTGAAATAATCGTAGGAATGATAATTTAGGGAAAAGATAGAACATTTCTCCTCCTCATTATAATTTTTTTCAATCGACAAGAAGCATGTCAGCCGTCGTTACGTTAAGGTTTATTATTCACGCGCGGTGCATCAGGGAGGATAATCAACGCGTATCAATAATCGGCGTGGAAAATTTATCGCTCCTCGAACGCGCGATCCCAAGAAATCGTTTTCCGCGTGCGAGAGTTGCTCTCCCTCGCTCTTTTCTCTCTTTCTCTTTCTCTCTATAGATGGATGGCGAAGAAGAGAGAAAACGAGAGGAAGGCCGTTCTGGCGGCTGAAGTCTAGCGCTACGGTCTTGAACAGAGACAGATACATCGAGCAAGCTGCTGATGTATGGGAAGGTAGAGGGAAAGAGAGAGCGAAAGAGTAGCGTGTGACAGAGAGAACAAATGAGTAAGAGAGAAGGGATCGCAGGAGAGAGAAAAAGAGACTGGAATGTGTGGGAGGGAGAGAGGCGAGAATACGAGAAGAGGGAATACGACGGCGATCGCCTGTAATCGAGTTGACCGTGAAATTTTCATTACACCTCTTTTGAGTTATGCATATAAATAAGGAAGGGAGAGCGGGTCGGTGCACCGGGAGCGAAGAACGTGGCAATGCCTTTGTTAGCGGAAGGTTAATGGTGAGGGACCCTCGGGTGTCTTACGACGCTGACAGCAGTCTCGTTAACGATTACGATAACTCCACGGGCTCCTCCGGGATGCCTAGCCGGAGCAACTGCAGGCAACCGCGCCAGCAGGCGACTGAGGCGACCCAAGGCAATCCAGAAAAAGGCGCACGGACTGGTTCATGGGCGAGGGACGAATCTCCACGTGCGATCGTCCCCAAAAATTAACGAACTCGGGATTGGGTTATCGCCCGGTTAGGTGTAAACCAGGACCGATGATACCTTTTGCGCAGTACACTTGTTCCCCCTTCATCTCTTCTTCTTCGTCTTTCTCTTTATTTTTCTTTATTTTTCTTTATTTTTCTTTATTTTTCTTTGTGAGTACGCGATATAAATTGTCGCGGACAGATCCAAAGTCGTAATCCACGAAAATACTCAGATATAATTGCGGAGGAAGGAAGCATCGTAAAGACTCATCACCTCCGAGACGTGGATGCAACGATCTTGCTAAAAATTACGGCGGTCGTAATGATGTTTATTATTCTCGATGACGATTAATTAGAAAAATAATTCCAAAAGTCCAATACTGAATCCAATACTGATGCCAGAGTGTGAATATGTTTGATATTATATATGGATTGTTTGATTCATTTGATTTGGATTATTCCTTAAAATTTTTGTAAGATGTTAACAACCTAAGTCAATGTAACGATCAAAATTGATGATTATGGTTAGCACGCATCATTCCAATTTTACGTGTAATCCATAGTTATCCGAAATTAAAAACCACTTTGGGAGCATGCTCCGTCGACAGATATCCTAAAATTAATGGCTTCGTGGATCAGCTGGTTCATCAAATAAAATAAGTATCAAACAAGGTTTACAGGTCGAATTACAAAATCACGGAAAAAGAGCGTATTACATAAGATTTTCATGGAAACATCATAATCATGCTTAATGGACCTCGGCCGGTGACTCGCTAATGATAATCCAGTGATATTTTTAGGGTCAGTTCGGCTTAAATTAATCCTTCTTGTCGCCTCTTGTAGAACCGCTTTTTATATATGTTTCAGAATGATATAGCTCAAAAAACTTACTAAATTTGAGATGATCCAAGTATTACTAGAATATTTCCCATATTTTAGTATTTATTAGGATATTCACTACATTGCATCGCGTTAAATTATCACAAATTAAGTTTAATGAAATTTAATTTACTTGAAAGTAAATATACAGAATATTATAAACACTGATATAGCACAGAATAAATTGGAAACAATATTGTTTATTTTAATTGAGAAATATAGAATTTTCGAATTGTGTTAAAACAGAAATGTAGAATCCTGACCTCTACATTAACAACAATGGTTATAAATAATAGTATAAACGTATCACTCGTAATTTTATTATTTTGCTACGTAGATCTTGATTTTTACTTTAATATTATATAATATTTTATTTAACAGTTGCAAAAATAATGTCACCAAAAAATTTTTTTATAAAGATACATCGACTCGGTGAAATTATAAGATAAAGTATTGTAATTGCAGAAGTTAAAACTAATGGTAAAACTATGAGTGTATAAATACGATGTGATCGGAGATTTCACAACCGATCTATCATTGCGCGAGGCACCGTCTTGCTTATTACTTGAACAGGCGAAGCGTTTCAAACTTTAATTTCTCAATAGCGAGAGCCTCGTGCCTACGGCGGTTATCTCAGTCGTCGTATTACGAAGGTTTTGCAGTTAAACGAAACTACGCCGTCTGCAAGAGCACACCGTAGCCGACCGAGTACAAAGTACAGTGCGCTTTCGTGAGCCTAGTTTGATCCGCAGCAACCGCCGCAACGCATCGCATCACATCGTACCGCATCGCACCGCATCGCACCGCATCGCATCGCATCGCGCTTGGGTAATCCGTGGCAACCCAAAGGTAGCCAGAGGTAATCCCGAGAGTTCAAAGACTCTCGTCGGTGGGCGAGAGACGTCGTATCCCACCGGCGGCCACCCGAAAATTAACGACCTCACGAACCGGCTAAGACTCGGTAAACGAAAACTGCCCAATTTTTCTTTCTTTTTTCTTCTTTCTCTCTTTCTCTCTCTTTTTTTAAGCCGGTCGTTAAAATCCCGTCTCTGCACACCGCGCCGCGCCGCGCGCGTACGTAACTCGCCGCACGGAACGGAACGGAATGGAACGGAACGCGAGGCGGGACGTGTGCGTGAGCGCGCGTATTGTCGGGTCCGGGAGCCAGGGGCGGATTCGCGGATACCTCCGTTTGCGAATTACTACGCGAGTTTCGACCACTGGCCTACGCAGATACCGTACGACTTCGCGGAAGCGCGGCGCCGCGTGTCGTTCCTTTTGCCCTGTTCGTATATCGCTTGGCGTGTACAACCATATACCCTTCAGCACCACTCTCGCTTGATTATTACGGCCCGAGGTTCGTCGATCAGATTACGTTAAAGTGTAGGTCTCATTGATGCGAGCCGAAATTCACATTGCGATGGATTTCGTTGTTAATTTCACGAATCTGGCCTACAACTCGAGCGTGTGTGTGTGTGTGTGTGTGTGTGTGTGTGTGTGTGTAACCGTCGATCGCTTATTAAATATGTACGTGTAGTACCGACGCATCGACCGTATGCAGCGGAAATCGCGGAATTGACTTTAATCAGATTTGGATAACATTCTGCGGCATTTCAGCTGATTGTGAGAATCGTACTCGCCAATAATACTCTGTAATTCTGCATCCCGCTGCCAACGGCTTGCGTTATTGCAGTTATATAAAGGTGTTGCCGTAAATTCACGATTATAAATAGCCCGATCGAAGCGCAATTACTAAATTAACACTTGATCTTTGGCTATTAATACCAAGCGAAGCGATCCGCAACGAGTGACGTAACAGCGCAGGTAGTAACGATTACGCAAGAACAATACGTTAAAATCCGCGCTTAAGCCACGTTCCATGTATGAGAAATGGCTATCACTAATCCAGCCAGTTGCAGCCAGTACTTTACTGTTCGACTGACTCGCCATCGTATTTCACGCGAAAACGGTCGATCTTTGAATATAGTCCAATGTAGAGACTCTAGAACAGAGTTTGGTTACGAGCGATATTGTCAAAATCCTATGAGAGAAAGACGTATAAACATATACTTCTCTTCCTTGTATATATACTCTCTAAATTCTTTGGAGTGAAATCTCACTCTAAAGAGTGAAAATTGAGCCAGTCTTGAAAAGCAAGTTTAAGTATAGTATACTCTCTGAAACTTTAAGAGTGAGAGGTCATGTTTTAGAGTGACAATTCACTCTTAAAGTTTCAGAGAGAAAGAGAGAAGAAGAGAGTACTACATATTATTTCATAATATAAGTTAGAGTGAGATACATGCAGGAAGAAAGTATATACATTTCTCTCGTAAGATTTTGACAAAATCGTGGTCAGACTCTGTTATAGGATCCATAATCCAGTGCTACTTATCGTTTCACACTTGGAAACCTTATGGCACGACAGAGTTGACAATGCGGTTCGGACACTTTTTGGTAGGTCGACCCGTCCCTGACTATATCCCACGGATTGATTTGAAGAATGAGGCCACCGTTATGGAGCGCGTATTTAATGGAATTAAAATACGTAAAGGTGTATACAGAGGAAATGCAATCGCATTTTTCTCGCACTGCAATACGATACTGGTATTATCGATGTCTGCATTTTTCGGCTCGCTTTAATTTAACTTCCCTCGACTAAGGACCAACATTCTTAATCAGTCCTATATTACATTCATATTTTGTTTACATCCAAGCATGGCCTTTTTGATGTTGGCTACATTCATAGGAGAGAAAGCTGATCAGTGAATACTTCGCGATTCTTTAATTTGATTGGTCTTTGCCTAGTTTTTCGTTAAATCTAAATGTAAAAACCAATCATATTAAAAAATCACAGCGCCCACTGATCAACTTTCTCCGCTCAACGCAATCAATGTCGAACGACGCACAGTCGGAATCACTGATGCCAAACATTACTGTCATAGTATTTTCGGTCGAAAGACGTGCGTTTATGGCATTCCTCACGTACTGAGGAACGTGATAATATGTGACATACATTCGATGACAATGCGCACTTGTTATTATATCACAATAACGGCGAATAACTAATACATTCCATTTTAACGAATAATTTCGCAAGATAAAGCATTTACATGAATTTTTGTTTTCATTTACATAACTTATAAAACAGGCTGACAAATATTTATTTCTTTTAACATTTCGTGCAATAACATAATATAGTATTTTTATGGCGTATATGAAAAGAACGATTTTTGCTGAAATTTAGGTAGACACGAAAACAATTTTGTGGGATTATATAAAAAAATTAGGACATTCAACCATGATGAGCATGCTGCAAAAAGTTTTGATTCTAGCAACCAACTTGACCATTCTGTAGGTACCAGTTTCATGATCGAACAAAATTATTAATCATCTTAGCTAAGTTTTTAGATACTCTAAAAACTATTCTTTCCGCGGCGTGTAAAACTAAAGAAACTGAATCCATAAATACACAAACTTTAGTCGCTGTTTTTTTAAAGCGATGATTTGTGTAGCGTTTGTGTTTAGCTAGGCAAACAATCGCTGGATGAAGAGAACAAAAATTTCAGTTTCATGTGGGGATTTCGAGTTGGACGTCGCTCTGGAACACCGCCTGCGTGTTGATTTAACGGAATCGCGCGGTCGCTCTCGCTAGCGTCGGTGCATCCAGAACTCACAAGTAAGGCTCGGATCGCGGACGGTACACCCTGTGTGTGCATGCGTGGGGGCAGGCTCATTTATTTTGCCGCGAATCAGTATTGACAGGTTGCAATTTACAAATGCTGAGACTTGTTGGATTTATCGGCACTCCGCTACCCTCTCATTACGCAACCCTCTGCCCTCCGTTATTTTCTCCTCCACCCGCTGGCCCTCGCCGTCTATCCGGCTACGTTCCGCGCCATTCCACTCCTCGCCACTTACTCGCCGCTCGCATTTTCACCCTCCAATCCGAAGCGGCCTTGGTACGTCGCTCGTGATTATCGTCAATTGACCTACACTTGATTGAAACACGTAATAAAAGAGAGCACGCGCAAGCAAGCGAGAGTCGCTCTCTCAAGCCCCAGGAGGACCTAAGAGGAGATCCGTTCGCCGTTCGGGAATTTTCTTGCAAGCCACCAGCGACGTTCCAAGTTGGCGGTCGATCGATCGATCGGCCGCCGGTCGTTCGACTAGCATTTCTATCTCTTTCCCTCTATGATATTATTACGACGCTATCATTGATAATTTCGCAGTGAATCGGCTAAGCGCGGAGCAAAAAGACACCGCGGCATTTGAGTTTGCGTGCCGGTGATACGTTACGATAGCACGGATTATCGCCACATCCGATAATAGAGTCGGTAGTACGAGTCGACTTGTGTGTGCACGTACATATGTTACATATATGGAAAAATATATGAACATAGCTGCTGCTGCTACTAGTATAATCGGACGGGATGCGTTTTCTTTCTGGAAATGAAGCAAGGGAGGAAACGAAATAGAGCAACAGGATATGAGCGAAGATCACAGGATACGCGCTCGAGGAGGCCTTTGCGGATTATCGACGCGGCCACCGTCCGCCTTTGACAACGTATGGAGAAAGAAAGAGAGATAAAACGCAGCCGACTGGCTGCGCAGATTCTGAAATCACGCAATGGCCTGCCACACCGGCGGAATACGTCTCGTGACAGTAATGGCTCTGTATACTCTGTGTATTATGCGCGGCAAAGCACGACGATAATTTGTCATTTAAAAAGCTAACGTTTAGTCGACTTGTGCTCCGGCTGCTCGTTGTCCCTCAGCGAAGTCGGAATTACTGTCGCAAAAATGTCTTTCGCTTGCGGATTCTGTTTGAGGATCTTTGGATCTTTTGAATTTTTTCCTCTTTACGCACGGAAAATAAATTTTTTAGTACTGCAGCTAATTATGGTTTACTGAAAGTATATTTGCTGGTCAACACGGTGCGGCAGCATTGGCTGCGTTCAGCAGAAAAAGCAGCTTTACAACTGTTATAAAATTTTTTAATATGATTGGTTTACATTTAGATCCAATAAGGAATTAAGGACAAGACTAATCATATTAAAGAATTTTATAACACAGTTGCTAAGCTGCTGTTTCTGCTAAACGCAGCTATTGTACACAACGTTTGACGCTTGTAGTCGAGACTGTTCAAACTACATAATTTTAGTCGCTGGAATAAGAGCGACAGCTTTGTCGTTTCAATTACTTGTTTTAGTAACACATGAAATTGTACTTTAATGCCACCTAAAATATTATCAGAAACATTAAAACAAATATTTATCATAATGAAATTATGTGAATCTGTTAGCTAGTCGTTGCAACGCGTTCTACCATAAAAGTGTCTGCCGTAATTAAATTTTTGTAATCCTCATCTAATAACGTCTACAGCTAATTGGCTATATCGTTAAAGTTTTAGATATCCATATGTTACAACTGAAATTTAGCTGCCACACACAGATTCTTGCTACTGCAATTAATCTTTTTTTTTTCATATGGAACGGTAAAACATAATGGCTGCTAAGAACGTTTCGTGTCTCAACTTCTTTCGCGAGCAAACACGATCGAGATCTCGTTATCTAATATTTTTCTCGGTGGAGGAAACTTTTTCGCGAGATTAGAGCGAGACACGTGTACCGCTTATCAAAGCAACGAGGAGTTTACGCGGAAGTCGCGAAAGTCTCGGCCGCGACGGAGAAGCAACGGGAGAATCGAGAAGAGAATCGCTCGTAAGAGACTAACGACCCTGACCGTTCGTGACTATCGCAAATAGATGGAATATATCCTATAAGGTAAACCTTTGTTAATGAAGGTCCCGAGAGCCACGGTATTTCGCGACTCGCATGCGTTTCGACTCGGCCGAGTGGAAGATGGCTCGGGCAGATTCACCACGGTGCGGTTCGAGCCTTTCTTGCCGTGGGGAGAGGATATGGCGCCGACCGTAGGCCGCGACCGCGGCCCCCGAAGAGGAGAGAGACTTAAGACTTCCTCGTGTTGGGTTTGCCGGGCCGTCCTTAAATTCCATAATGCAAGAAAACACTCGAGACGAGTAATAACGACGTCGTGGACGAAGGCGCTTGTTCTTCCTAGCGCAACATCGCCGTTTACACTTATTCAATAAAGCTTAAGAACGGGTGAGAGACGCCCGTAAGACGGGGAACGGCGGGGAAGTCTGGCTCACGAAGCCGCACGCGGTTCCCCCGTTCCTCAGGTAAAACGGTTATTATTCGACCCTAGCGCACCTAGATCGAGAAAGGCCTTCTCAAACTACGCGTTGAAACAGTCGATACTTATGCGACTTTATTTGTACTCCGCTTGCGTCACAGCGCGCTGTTGAAGCGTGCAAAAAATTTCAAGAAGGTTCGCGGAAGAAGGTTTCTCGATTTCTTCCCGCGGGGGACGATCATCGTTTCTTTGCGACTGAGTTATTCCCGAGTGTATGTGCGCGCGCGCGTGAAAGAGAGCTTTCTCTTGTTGATTTTCTGCGAGAGCTGATGCGAGGGATTTTGAGATTTTCGGGATTTCCCCCTGCATTTTCTTGACTGCTGAAAACTGAGGCAATTTTGAATTAATGACGTCGCGAGTTGCCTTCTCTCACGAAGAGCAATGTTAATCACTTATTTTAAAACATTGTATGAATTATACGCTAAAAATGGAAACAAAATCAATTTGTGTTTTTTCGTAGTTTACATTTTTCTTGTCTTATAGCATTTTTTAAACAAACGCAAAGAATTCGATACGTAAATACGAAAATATAATCATTCTTAAAACAATTTAAAAAAAGAAAGGACTTAGGAGAATTCGGATGCATTTACCTTATACAATACAAGCACAATAACAATAGAAGCACCGTTTCGCGTCGGAGTTCTCCATTCCGACACTTCGATGCTTGTAACGAAATCGATCATACGGTCTACTACTTTCTTTTTACGGAAGAACAATTTTCCTGAAGTATCTAAAAATTCAGTTAGATATAGATCCAAAAATCATTTTGTTGAACTATCAAAATAATTATGCCATAAGGAATCTCAAGCATAAAGAACAATGCTTTTAACATTCTAGCGATCAATGAGCGTCCTACTTAATTATTTTGATGGCCCAAAAAAGTTATCTTAAGATTTGACTTTTTTCAATATTTAGCAAAACTACGCTTTACATATAAAAACGTTTTCACATATTTAACGATAATATGTCATTTAATTTTCTCTTCGCAATAAGAGATTGATGTGGAAAAGTCGAATTCTCGTAACTACGTAGATTGTAATTGGTGAGATCAATAATTTTAAACAAGCGGCTGTATTATCGCAAGGAGTACGTTGGAATCAGAGTTTGAACGATCGCCACACACAGGCGGAATATATATTCCGGTGGTGTTAAGCGCTAAATGTTAAGCGTTATGCCGACAGTCCGATCGGAGAAATCGCACGGCGCGACGCTGCAAATGGGCAAGATAATCGAGTGTGTTCAATTCTACGATGCTCGGCGGCAAAGAGTTTGGACCGTTTAACCCTGTAACCGTATGGGATGGCGTATCCGCGACGCAACGTCCTCGCGGTTTCCTCCAGCCTCCTTGCCCCTCTTTCTATCTTTCCTCTTTCTCTTTTCCTTCTCCTTCTCATTTTCTCTGTTCTTCATCCACCCTTTCTCACCCTTTCCCCGCGTCTCTCGCCCGCTTTGGTATCACATGGCGCACATGCATGCATGCATGCATGCGTCCACCGTGCCTGCATGCATGCATGCATCTCGAAGCGAGGATGGCTCAACTCGCGGTTCAGACTGGGGTCTCTTTCTCCCCCTCTCTCTCTCTCTCTCTCTCTCTCTCTCTCTTTCTCATCTTTCCTCCGCCTCGCGGAGGAGAGGAGAACCGCAGCTCGTTAAAAAGTTGCTCGACCGGTTGAGCGTTCCGAGCTGACTCCGCTGTGGTCTACGACCCGACACCCGGCGCACACGGACGCACGCAAACTCGCTCGCGCCACGAGGTGTACGTGCACACGCGAGAGCCGAGAGCATGGCGCGCACGAGTACCTACCTACCTATCTACACCGTAGAGCCGGATATTCACTACACGCGAGCGGACATCATTGAGAGGGCTCCTTCCTCCTCTCTTCTCTTCTCTTACCTCGTTCTCTCTTCTCCCTTCGTCCTCTCATGTCCTCTCTGGGAGCGAAGGGGAGATCATTCTCGGAGGGAGAGAGGGAGAGATGGTAAAAACGAGGAGGGTCGAGGGAGGGATGGTAAGGGCTTCCTCTCGCTTCTACCCGCGTCTCCGACTATCACCGCGGCTTGGCTTGCATATCGTGCCTTATACTCGCCTTCTCTTCGGTATCCTTCGACTTTCGGCTTTCTAACTTCTTTCGCGCGCACCGTCTCCCTCTTTTTTTTCTCTCCGCCTTTCTCCCCGCCCTCCCTCGCATCTCGTCTTGTGTAACCCTCCTTTCCTCGCTTCGTCCTTATCTCGCGATTGAAATACGGGCGTGCCGTGCACACACAGAATGCACAGACTCCTCACTGCTTTGGAGCTCTTCTTAACCCGCTCGTGCCCATCGTTTCGTTAAACCATGTAGTTTTCGCCGTACATGTCGCTTTTACTCTTCGCGCTTTCTTCGCTTCGTCTGGTCTCCCATTTTTCTCTTTTTTTTCTCCTTTGCTTCTAGGTCTTTGCATTTTTTTGATCACTCGTTGTTGCTCCATTTTGCTGTAACGTGGTCTCCTCTTAGCGTCCTCGATCTCTTCATTCCTTCCTTTTCGTTTTCTATTTATTCTATCGCGAACCTGTTTATTCTTCTTTTGCCATCCGCTGTTTTTTATTCCATTCAAGATAATATTTTGATTTCACTTTATCTGTACTATTTTTTCGAAATACCTAAAAAGCTGAAGAACTTTAAATGAACACTGTAAACAATCTTGCGTAACATACGTGATTTTACTAAATTTTCATTAATTGGACATTGTTAGAAATGTCGATTAAACTATTGTATAATTATACCGATACTATTTTTATTACAGTAATTGAAAAAATTTTGTATTAAATATAGATTCATGGAAAAAAAAAGTTTCTGGCTGTAGCTAATATAAGAAGGTGATAGCAAAATATGCATGTCTGTTACAGATCAATTTATTTAGCAACATGAAGTTAGTTGGTATGATTATCGGATATGTCTATGTAAAAGAAAATTGTCTCTACCACAGCTAAATATGGTTTGCTGAAACTGTACTTGCTATCAAATTATCTGCTACACAGAAAACGTTTGCTGCAATGATCAATACATTGACATAATAGCAAAATGCTTGTCTGTTATAATGATAATATTTAAGCCTCACAGCTAATAGAAATTAGACCTCGTAGACACAACGTTAGGTGTCCATATAATGCTACTGAATTAGCTGTCAAACCTAATTTTTAGCTATGGTAGCTAATCTTTTTTTTCCGTGTTGTATTTGTTTGAAGAAAAGGATTACGTGCATTGCTAAAAAAAAAATATATATATATATATATATATATTTATGTAGAAAGCACTTTGACTCGCTTAATATCGAGAATCAATACTTCGCTGTCGATAAATGGACTTCATCGATGACACACAAATCGTCCGAAATCCGATTATCACGGAATAGAACGTGTCGTGGCGTATCAATTTGATTCACGATTTAAAGGACTGGCGTCAACGTCTTTCCACCGCAAAGTTTGACAGTAACGAGGAAGACGTCTCTTGGCGCGGTAAGCCTCCGCGGCGACTAATCCTCTCGAGAAGCCAGTTAAGGTATTTGTATTTTAATTAGCTCCTCCTTTTCGATACCCGTTTGTTCTGCCCACACTCTCACGCCGCGCCGCGGTCTCTAGACCTCACCTCGCCTCCTCCAATCTTTCTTTCTCCAGGGCTCTTTTCGCTGCTCCTCTTTCGTCCCACCAACTCTTCGAATCGTTTAATCATAATCTAATAACCGGCTGACACAAAAAACTAACTCGATAAGTGCACGCCGCTCCCTCGGTGTGCGTCCTTGTATGTGAGGGCGCGTTCCTGCGCGAGACGTCGCCGCTGCGCTCGCCTCCCTTCGAGGGCTTCGAGGGCCACTGCGACTCCGTGTGAGAGTTACACCGCATACACGAGGCGGCCATGCACGTGCACACCCGTGAGGACTGCGAGCCGCGCAGATTCGAATAAGAGAGGAGAGAGGCGAACGTCTCTCCAGATATTATCTATTGCAGTCTGCCTGTCAGGCCGACTTTCGGACCGAAAGTCAGCCCGAGCGCGCTACGGGATGAAGTGTCTTCTGCATAGTCACTCTCTTTTTGTGCTTCTCTTGCTCTCTCCTCCTTCTCTCACTCTTTTTCTTTCTCCTTCTCTCTCTCTCTCTCTCTCTCATTCTTTTTTTCAATCTCTTCTCTCTTTCCCTCGAGAGTTCGACCATCTCGCTAATCCCGTTGTAGCTCGCCAGGCACGCCAAACTGAAGCTTTCCGTGCGATTCCCGATGGCGCGTTTATTTTCCCTCCTCTGGCCCTCCCGCTCGACCTTTTGCTCCTCATCTCTCTCCTTTCTTTTCTCTCCGACCGCTCCCTGTCCTTTTTTCTTCTCTCTTGTTCCGACAAAATATATCGGCTGCCTTGCCGCCCGAGGAACTCCTCGGCAAGTACAAAAAGGGCCGCGGTTTGCCGAGCGATTTGCGAAAATTACACGATCTTGAAGGCCATTCCGAGTAATTATAATATATTGTGGCGTCTTCGCGTTTGAAAAATGGTTTCGTCACTCGCGGCCTCCTGAACGTAACGCGCCGAATCGTTTTATTCAACACGGGACTTCATTAAACACTACATGTTTTTATTCGCATATTTAACCACGTCGCGTCGCTTGGAAAAATGTGAACGTTCCGTAAGTAATATCCTTTAATCTCTTGAAAATTTTACACGGCAAAGTCCGCGATGCATAAAACGTCCTGTGCCATTTATTGACGTACATGTCGTGAATAAATATTAATAAAAGAGCAGCTATTCTTCTTTAGATTTTTTTTATTACCGAAGAATTTTTTTATTACTACCAAAGCTTCTTTATTTGAAATTCCTGACTCATAATACTAGGAAATTCTACATTGAAAGGATGATTTTGTTAAAGTATTTAAAAATTTAGCTAGATACAGATCTGAAAATAATTTTATTTGGACCATCAAAATAATTGTGGAGGACTCAAATTGTTGTTAAAATGTCAAAATTTTTTTTCAGCATTATTAAGATTTCTACATAATTATTTTGATGGCCCAACAAA
Source organism: Trachymyrmex cornetzi (assembly GCF_001594075.2). Lineage (NCBI taxonomy): Eukaryota > Metazoa > Arthropoda > Insecta > Hymenoptera > Formicidae > Trachymyrmex > Trachymyrmex cornetzi. Next base: position 1,115,947 of record NW_017300081.1, on the reverse strand, counting down.
GTTATTTTCAAATCTGTACCACCTAAATTTTTAGATAATCGAGCAGAATCGTTCTTTCCGTTTACGTTCCTTCCGCATTAACTGTGTAAATCTTACAGAATACACAATCTGTTGTTTCTACAAATCTCCAAATAACGACAAATATGGCTTTACTCGCACAATTGCTACATATGGACAAAGAGCGGACAAGGATTTCAATTTAAACGCAATGGCCATCGTCCGTTCTGAAGTAAACTGTTGTAAACGGTGTCCCATTGTAAGTTAATTCTTCCTAACGGCGCGGCGTCGATTCGCGAAACTTATAATCAACGATACCATGGCTTCATCGCTCGTTGCTACATCACGCTGATGTTACGTATATACAGGATAATACTCGCGGAATGAACGGCAGCTACGGTCGCTTATTGCTGGACGAACAAAGCCTACGGAGCAGGCGTATAACCGTGGATACAGTTCTTCTCTATATAGATCTTCTCTGACCTGTCTTCTTCGCTTGTCATTCTTCCTCATAAAACTTCGCACTCTCCTCTAACTCCTCATATCGCTCGGCAACACATAACACTGCCACATCTCGAGAGAACGAGAGACGCGGCGACTCACACTACCAACGCTTGTAAATCTTTCCTCCCCTAACGAGGTGTCGTAAACGCGATCTTATTAGTCCGTGTGCTCGTCTTTAAAATATGTGGACTTTCGGAGCGTCGGTGCTCATCATGCTGCAAGCAGTCGACAGTATCTCTCGTGTTCCTCGAATGAATCTTACATTGGCCCTCCCGGTCGATTTTTTTCTTTTTTTTTTTTTTTTTTATATAAAATCCAATGAAGTCTGCGAGCTGCGAGAGTGCAATTGCTACGTGGAATAGACGATGCTGTTCAAATATTCAAAGGATTATATATTAAGAAAAGATGGAGTAGAATTTCTACATCTTTCTTGCATGTTCGGAAATTAATCTCAACTGTGATCCTCCCTCGTTGCTCTTTACGGGAAATCTCATGGATCGCCGATCCCACGGCCACGTGCGATACTGTTAGTCACGGTGGTTTGCGACGGGCTCGCATTGTTTCTTATAGTGTTTCGCTGTCTTGTGGTCCGATTACAATGCGACTTCGTGGTTATTATCACAGCGCGCGACAAGAATCAAATCGCACACAACCGCCCGCGGGTATTTGCAATGCAGACTCCTTTCGCGTGCGGCTGCGAAAGAGAAAAGGCGTAGGAGAGAAAGAGAGATGTACGAGGAATAATCGGCGCGCAGACAGGACTGACGAATGGGCTACGACCGTGAAAGACATTGTAAGATCGATAGATGGAATCGTCGCGTGTAATGTAAATTGACTCGAGCGGAGAGCTAAGAGACGACGACGAGCATATCGTCGACGCGTGCCGTGAAAAGCTGTTTTACGGAAATTAAACTCTGAAAATATGCAACTTTTATGAGAAGTCTCCACTGTAAATCTGGATTAGCTGGCTATTACGTCTTACGTCGTACGACTATCCATAACAAAAACGATATGCAAGCATCATAAAAAAAACTTTGAATTAATAGTTTGATTGGTTAGCTTGTAATAATTAAAGCTTAATAGAATCGATTTCAAAATGGTTTTCATTTTGTATTGAAATTTTCATCTAACGCGACTTGTCGAAGTCTATCATTAATATACAATATAAAGGAAATATATATTCTGACATATTTATATAAATTAATTGATATATAATTTCCCAAAAATATTTAATATTTAACTTTTCGTATGCAATCGTATTTTTACTTCCTTTGTCCAGCCCAAGTTTTTTTTACTGTTCTAGCCTTTCAAGAAAAATGTGGAAAATTTTTTTAATTATTTGATAATGTAATAGAAATGAAAAGTAACCCTAAATTTTTCCACATTTTTTGAAAGGCTAGAACAGTAAAAAAACTTGGGCTGGACGAAGGGAGTAAAAATACGATTGCATACAAGGTATGTTAACAAGGTATTTTAGAAGAGGAAACTGGACTCTATTCTCCTTTATTTCGGAGAATTTAAGAACGAAATTTCATTTGTGTTAAAAAATCCAGATTGCAGACAGAAAATTAGGAAATCTTGCGACAAATGATTTATTATTGTAGTAAGTGATAATTTTTCTACATTCACGGTAGACGAAAATATATTAAAGAATGACGATAAAATATTCTTGTAATAGGATAAGGTTCTGCAATGTACACTTTTCATATCGCCTAAGCATCTTCGCGTCTGCAACGATTGCGGGAGCTACGAAATGGGAACGCTTCGCGGATGTAACTTTATGGGGCATTCCACAATCACTGCAATACGCGAAGATCGATGAAAAAAGCGCGCTTTTACGGGTGAGCCAACCCACGCGTAGGAAGCACCGCCGTAATCGGGTTCTCGTTTCGCGGTGGAACGCGGTTTTCTCGGGATCTCTTAAGGTAAGACCGAATACGGCTTAACGTGGAATCATATTGAGCCGATCGCTCCACATCGGCAGTCGCGGTTTCTCAATATCGGATAACATCGGATACTGGCAGGAAACGACACGGCATGGACAGCCAAATATGGCTCGAGTCCACATTATTCGAACCCTCGAGTCGCGGATACTGCCGGCCAGAAACGACTACTACGCTACTACCCTGCCATTAGGAGGGCCACTAAACCGAAGACGACGGCAAGGACGACAACGACAACGACGACAAGGTGAATGACGCCGACCGTTGTCGCGACGATACGTGACTGCAACCGTCTTCCTGTCGTCCTCCTTTCTTCTCCCTGTCCTTCGTACTTCAGTTTCTTGCACCTCCATTCCATCTGTGTCTTCGATGGGGAGAGCATTCTTACTTCAGTCGGCAACCCGCATAGTAACGACGGTAGCACCCGACGAAGGAGTCGCCTCTGAAATTCATTAACTTCGAGATCTCCAATGCGTTGCACGATACTTGATATCAAATGAGTTCCATCGAAGATCTTGATTAACAACGATTGAATAATTAATTAAGGAGGATCGTGTTCTAATGAGATCTTCAGTGAAATTTTAATTTATACATTTTATTTAATTTATACGAATAAATATTAGCATTGGTCCGACTCTGCCGCAAATAATTCAAATACTAAATTGCAAAATTAATCATATCAACTTCGTTTTGTAATACTGCAATTGGAAGTTCACGATTTAATCGAGTCTTACAGATTTGCTTGTAATTTTGTGTATTCAGACTAAATCCTATTATTTATTTTAACGTAAGATTCATGCTCCTTGTATCCGTAAAAAAATAGTATATCCGTGAAAAAAAAATGTGTACTATATAGCGGTTATACAGTGGTTAACGCATTACAAAATCGATAGTGTGGGATTCGATTGGCACTTAACAGTCGTGTAATTGGAGCATAAATAATCCAGTGTCCGGCAACAAACACGCAAGGCCGAGCCCGAACACGAACTCGAGTTGTTAGCCGCGGTGTACCGCGACTGTATGAAGGTACAGCCAATTTTGTTAATTTGAAGAACTTAACGCGATACCGAGAACATTTCAGCCGTGACCGTTATATACAAAATTTAACGTACGTGTGTGCGTATGTGTGTGTGTGTGTGCGCGCGAGCGCTGGTATGTGTGTGGCATCGTATTTATGCATAAGCACACGAGACCATGCTTACTAATAAGCTGTTGCGTTTGCGTGCGGACGCGACGCGACGCAGATGTAATGAGCGAACTTATAGATGATTATCATTTTCCGATACTACTCGTATCCGATTCAATCGGAATTTTTGCGGGCGGGAAGGGAAGAGAGATGAAACGCTAACGAACTCCCGTAGGACAGCCGTGCATATTTCTGTTCCTGTTAGTCCTTCGCCGCGGGGCGAAATTGTAATACCGCAAATAACACAGTAGCTCTGTACACCGGATATTGGATAATTGGTGGTGCACCCTTGTCACAGAATGAGTTAATTTGCGGGAGTAACTTCTTATAAATAGCTACGTTATTTGCAGTGTAATTTAAATGAGTGTATTTAACTTTAGAAACGCAAATAGATCGCCAGATATTTTTTCATAATGAACGATGATGAACACGCAACGATAGTTTATTTTTTCTATGCTACATCTCGGAAATTAACATAAGTTAATTTATTCCTTTTTGAAAAATAGTCTGAGTTGTACACCGACAATAAGTTATAGTAAAACAAACTAGAGACTTTCAAATAAGAGTCTGAACACGAGCCGCAGTTTTATATGCAGGGTAGTAATTTTAACAAAAATTTGCGAGAAGAATATACATTTATCAGAGAAAATCAAGGGAGAGTGGAGCAGATTCTCTTCTCTGATTGGTTCCGCCATGTTTAGTGTACTTCTGCAAATGTGCATGTGTGTGTATGTACATATATGTCATACACACAATACTAGTGCGGTACAACACTAGTGTACGCAGCACCGTATGTTCTATCACGCTCCTACCGTATCTCCTACTCACTTCAACGATGCTCTAAATATGGCGGCTTCCGGGTGAATCCTCTCCACTCTCCCTTGATTCTCTCTGACATTTATTATTTCTTTCTCCTTCTCGTTCTGTTCAATCTTTTTCTTATTTATTTCTCTCTCTCAGGAATTGTTAAAATACGGCGGATCAATGAAAAGTGGCTTTCTCATGTCCAGACTCTTATTAGATGGTCTCTAAAACAAACTATATTTACTTCACTTCAACTTATTGCATCAGTTCAGAATATTCTTCGATAAAGACGTACAACGAACGATGATTTCCTCGACATTTCCGTGTACTCGTGTCATTCTCTGATACAGCAGATTATTAGAATCTCGACTTTTTAAAATCACCTCGCAGTGCTAACTTGATTTCATAAATTTCTGCACACCGTGCAATTTAGGACCAATCGATTTCGCTCTCTCGCTTTGTCTCCGCACGTATCGAAATGGTCGTTAATACAGCGAGCACTGTACCGTGCTGACCGATGAGGGAGAACAGACCTAACACCCCATTCTCCGGGGGATTTCGCAGCCACGATACGGCTGGCCTCAAAACCCTCCTACGGTTCAGGATTTATGACCGTTGTCGTCTATATCTCCGGAAGAAATAGATTACGGCGGAACGCGCGCGAGCCGAACGAGGGACTGATATATTAATTTCTCACGAGTGTAGAAACGCACACATCTGCCCCACCCGGGACAAAACTTCCGAAAAAGATGGATAAGCGTTCGGGGATTGTTTCTTGTCGCGCGCCGCGAATCTCAATTGCTCAGCCAGATTCTCCATTTTGCAATGTCGCAAGCACTTCTGTAAGCAACCCCGGATCGGCAGATCCTGAGATTTTCATAAATAATTCGGTCATCCTGACAAAGTGGGACAGATCGGCGACGATCGTTGAGAGCTTAAGGCGAGAGAGGAGATAAAAAGAGAGAAAATCGAATGAATGGCAAGTTACGCGGTTGCTGGATGTCATACATATGTACGCGAGTTGTATCCGATTAATCAGTGTAATAGACCATGTTGTAATCGCAGCGGACACTCCATTATGATCATTCGCGTGTACAGTTTCATACCGCTAATCTGAAATTAATCAGCCGCTTAATCATTACCGTTTCGCATTGAACTCTCCGCGCGGCGAGCGGCGAGCAGCCGTTCCCTCTGTTACGAGTGTTACGACGACGACGCTGCGCGTCCTTGCACCTTTCTCTTCTCTTCTCCCACTTCGTCTCTTCCACGCCATGCTTTAACCCATGTACACGTGCGATCCCTCTTAAGTCGTAAATGCGGGCACAAGATGTTTCAATGGGCCCACATCGTTCTCTAATTGAAATCATTAACAATACGTCTAAATAGAAGAATTGTTGTTTACTTGTTTTCGATTCTTAACTACTCTCCAGCGAAACCACAGATCGCTGAATGCGTCGCGGTATTTAAAAAATTCTCCAATCTTAATTTAAATAAAAATCAATTTTTCAACGAGTATTAAATCATTTCTCTTTTTACTGTCGTCAAAGGCGAGCGTTGAAGGCTTTCTACAGACTAAGAGCCGTATCATTTATCTTCAATCACTGATGAGTCTGTCACTGCATTTAGTTATTCATCTGTATGCTAATCAATATATGTAGTTCAGTATTATTATTCAGCGAATTTTTTGCACACTATCCCCACGTTCATCGATCACGAATCGTATCTCGCACGCATTATCTTCTTGCAATAAATCTTTTAGTTGTCGATCTCCCTGTTTTTAATTACCATGTCGTGTCGAGGAGATTTTTATTATGGAGCGTAAATAAATTCTTTTCTACTTTATTTCCTCTCCTCTCGTCTCCTTTTATTCTTCCCGCTTTCCGGATACCACCGAATCGCAGACCATCGTGATCGAATGAAGAATTTATGCCGCACGCCGGAGTGCGCGATGGTCTGCATTAATATCGCGTTTTTGGCGAAGTTCGATGCCTCGTTCAGAGCTCATTATCGCGCGCGTCGACGGTAGATTTATAACGCTCTTTAATCTATGATGTAATCTCTCCACATTTGTGTTCTCTCTTGGCCGATGCGCGCAGCACCGCGCCGTGCTGCGCGAACGGCGCCTCTTAATCTCGGAATTTCTTTGTCATAATGCATCCAATCAGGAGATTCATGAATTAAACATTTCCATCGTGTCTCTCGCAGCGCGATAAATCCGATATTTAGAATCGGCCCGAACGACCGGCGGGCCGATGCCGCGGGCTCATTTTTTATTCCGGCCGTTCGTCGCGGCGTTAAACGTCGGCGTTAATTATATGACGGTTTTATTAATGCGACCAACGATCTCTCGATCCGAACCACCATGTGTATAGCTCGCGTCTTGTTGCGATTTTTCACATCGACCGTTGTATCCCACCGTCGACGGTATACGACGTGTCGAAAAAAATCTCTGGCGCTTACGCATCCATGTATGTATCCTCGCCTCTAATAATTTATTTCGTTGAGAAATTGAGTCCGAACGTGCTGAGTCTCCAATCGTGAAATGTTCCCAATCCCAAAACACATTTGTTATTGATCGAAACGCGGCACTGGTCACTCGTGTATGCACGAGTGTGAGGAAACGACCGATGATCAAGTGGGTGTAGGCTATTATACACATCGCCGGGAGACGTCAGTCGGCTTGGGTGTTGTTATTAATTAAATGTCTGACTGATAGGCATCAAGCGACACGCCAAATCCCCTCGTGAGGCTCGTCCCTATTAGGCATCATTTGTCTCCGCTACTGTATGTGGATATACCATCTCGTCATTCTCTTTTTAATCCGAGCCTTTTCGTTCTTAAATGTCAAATATGTTACTTGTTTTATTTGAAACATTAGTAAAGTAATTTTTAATAACATTATACTTTTAATTACACTTTAGATGTGTTGCTAATTTAAATTAAGTTTTCCGAGTCATCGTCTCAAATAAAATTATTTTATTATTTTATTATAAATATATTTTGTGGTTTATTTTTTTTTTAAATCATTATTAATAATTGTATTTTAATTACAAGTTTTAACCTTATACTATATTTCAATATTAAATTTTTTTCTAAATAAGGATAAAAGTATCAGTATTTGTGATATGAAAAATGAAAAATACATGACTCATCATTTACAGAATGAAATATGTACAGATATCGTGAGATATCTTTGTTGTAATTTTTCCCTTCTGAATTTGACATTGACTTGCAAATCGAAAACGCCAAGGAAGTCACAGATAATTGTTGCCTTACAATGACGATGTATTATCGGCCAGGCATCAGCTAATGGTTTCGTTTTACGGTAATAAATCATCATGCGAACGTAAGCCGAATTAAATTAATTAACGGAAACACGCCCCCGCGCGACATGCCGGGACTTTTTGCCGCCGGTTCATCGTTAACCGTTACCTTCAAATATGATCGCGCGGTGAATATGTCGTTGTGCAACGCGGATATAAAGTAACGTAATATCATCTGGGGTTGCAGGGCACAACTCTCAACGGAGCAGATCGGTCGACCCCGCCGACGATATTCTCCTTCTCGCGCGACGACGACGGCGTTCGAGGCCCGCGATTCGTTTGACTCATCGTTTCTCATCAACACCGTGAAAAACCCCTAGGTATCGATCGGGCAACTATCGTATCGTTATGCCCGACGGATACATACGGCTTATTAATATTAATGAATGGCCTCTCATAAGTTCTTCTTGATTTATGTCTCCAAGTTCTACGCCAATGCGCGAGCTTGTTGCCCCGCCGTAAATCTTCGACCGTAGCGGGACAAAAGTAATTTCTGTACGTTATTTGTATTTTTAACGGATTCCCTTCGGTGCTCCGTGCCGAGTCCTTCGTTTTCGTCGCATCCCCTCGTTCTTTCGCCGTTCATCAGCTGCTTGAGACACGCGCAGGAATCAAATCTATGTTTAAAAAAATGTCTCCAACCATCGAAAGATTTTTCATACAGTGCGGCGTAAAGTTGTTTATCGTTTACATTACAGTGACAAATCACATTCGCGCTATATAACTCACGATCGCGTTTGACAAAAATCTTTACGCGAATTACGTTGATAAAAGTGTCATTTTGCCATTTAATTTTATACTACTTAATGTGCTTGCGAAAAATGTTCGTACTGTAAAAATAGAACATATAAAACAACATATCGTGCATAATTATCATTACTAGGATAACGTGAATTTCTTGGCTCGAGAGCGCAAGGAAGAAATTAGAGAAAAATGAGGGAAGAAAATGATGAGAATCGGAAGAACCAGGGCGAGCGTGCTGGATTCTCTCAAGAAACTCGATAAAGTGTTTCGTGGTTGAGACGTGATTAGCCAATATAGTAACGGTGCAAATTAAAGGCGACGTGCCAATTTGAAAGCTAAAAAAAAGACAGTAAAACGTTGCGTGCATGTTCCGTTTCAATAAGGAAGTTCTTCTAGAGACGTACTTCAATCTAAGTGATCTTTATTGTACTATGATCTGGAGCATTGGAGAAATACAGTACAATTTGATTATACTTTCTTGGACGAAATACATTCTTGGTCCTTTCCCAAAGTCGAAATCCTTACAGTATGCCATGCCGAAGAAAGTAGGGTAATTGCTCGAAGATTGACGCGTGTCGACACCTTAGTGACTTACGCCGCGCCGCGCGCTTTCGTCGGCACGGCTCGCGCACAAAATTAGCTCAACACATTAAAATTTCACGAAGAACGTATGTGTGCGCGGCGATTGTAATTAAACGTAAATTAAATGACGAAGACTTGGATGCGCGCAACCGCCTGCTGGATTCCAACGTAACGAGTTATAAACACAACCGTATAAGCTCAAAGACGCGGCTTTACCTCACGGTTGCACCGTGACGCGGCTCCTGCTTGCCTGCCTGCTTGCCTGTCTGCCTGTCTGTCGGGATGCGAAGTCATCGACTTCGCTTTGCCGCGTGTCGGGAAACGACGGTAATTTCGGCATTCCGCAGGCGGGCCCGCGAAATTTCAGACGTCGCCGCGCGTACCCGCGTCCCCCAGGTGACACGAGAAATTACAACGTTTACCCGCGGAGTTACTGCGGAGAAAGGCACGTTTGACGCCCCTGAAATTATCTGCGCGGATCTCCGTAATTAATTAAAGGAGACGATAGAGCGATAAAAGAGAGCGACTACTGGGCTGTCAAGCGGGACGCGCGCAACTTCTTGGAGGTGCATCGTTAATTCGTCGCGACGCGTTCGACGGAGTGTGCGAAATTTACAAGACTACCCGTCGAGAGACGAGAAGAATCAATTTAATTGAGAGTCGATGATACCCAGAGTAACTGAGCCTATTCGTGCCCTTGTCCTCCTTGTCGTGTCCAAAAGAAGTAGTGGGGAGGGCCGTTCCGAGGATCCCGCAGGAAACAGGGCACGAGTTTCCGTTCGGGAGTGGACGGTAAATTATGGGCGTTATTGTCCGCCCGTGAACAACAGCCCGCCTCATTACATGTGGGAATTATTGACGCTGGACCGCCTCGGTGGTGCTACTCCCCATCTCTCTCTCTCTCTCTCCCCTACCCCCTCTCTCTCCCCCTACTTTGCTTCGTCCATGTATGCAATACAATAACGTGTCCCGTGCGACTTCGTCGCCTCCGCTTTATCTTAACTCGGCCTCGTATCGTCTCGATCTTACCAGTCGCTTCTTTCTATCCTAGAGGAAGCTGAGAATGGCGAATCCTACGTTTCGTGTACTCTTATACTTTGCCATTTCATACCTACGTGATATTCTAGATCGTACAACCCCACGTGCGGCCCCAGCTCGTTCAAAAGGACCCTTAGGAAGTAACTACGGCCACTCGTTGTAACTCGAGGCTAGTGGCTACACCGACCGGAGGGATCGTTTGCGATGCAACGCGTACGGGTAGACGGGAGGAGGACGCGGTAAACCGCTAAGCAGTCCGGATATGGCCGTACAACGGACTATCAAGAACGAAATTCCGGATAATTACGTCACGCGGGGCGACCGCGTTCGAGGATATGCGTTTAATCTCTACAAAGCTCTCTCGCTAACGAAGGAGGCGGAGATAACAGTGAAAATATTCTATGTATAAAAGGTTATGCAATTATGGGGCCAGGAAATTTATTTGGATAACTGCATGTGATATATAGCTACCTGAAAAGAGATATATCGAAATTTTAATAGCAGATGTCATAGTTTTACAATTTTACATATAGGTTCTTTATAATGAACACGAATGAACTTTTAAGAGATAAACGTTTATGAGATAATTATAAACTGCATATTTTCTGATCTTCGTTTCTCAAGATGAATTGTGCAAAGGCAATTATTCGCTCGCATTCGTTTACGACACCTAGCATTAATGACGCCTTTCTAAACGTGCGCGCGGGAAATACTTAAGTCCGCTCGTGCAGATTTGTGTGCATTTCGTGAGAATTTCACAGACCCTCCAAAGACGCTGACATTAATTAATTCTCGAACGAGATACGATCGAACGCGCAACAAACGGGAGAAAGTCGCCATTAGGCTGCCAGAAAAACCGGCGTTCGTTAAGAAGAGTTGAATTATCGTTATAAAACTGATCGAAGATAATCTGATATATTAAGGTATAGTGTAGCCTCTTTTTATTCCGGGAAATACTCGCCGTTATATGTACCTATTACTGAATATAATCGACAAGCTAACGGTTTACGTTGAAGTTACGACGTGTACGACCGTACACACACGTTGTAAATCGGTTATAATGAATGCATCCCGTTTCGCCACGTTAATAAGAGCAAAATAGAAACGAGTTACGGGGATCAATGAAGTTGCTTCCCAAAGTAAAATCGCGCTATGTCATACATAATTTGATCCGTTACGCGCACAGAAATAATAATATCAAATCGCAAGTAGAAAAAAAGATGGGAACGTTAACGTTTTTATCGATAATATATCGATACTGGGATTTGCGTTATATTTCGCATTACGCTCGCGGGGTTTCGTGGAATACTGGAATCTCGCCGCTGGAATTTCGAAGCTCGACGAAAGTAACGATTATTCCGTTTATCAAATTTCGATGGTGAATTTTTTACGCTCCACCTTCTCCCCCCGATAACCATTTTTTAACGGGTTATCAAATAGCATTCCAGCGAAACGTTGCGTCAGGATATAGCCGGACGGTAATTGTTTAACGCGGGTAAAAGCACGCGTCTCTCTCATTGCATTCGTGGCATAAATGTATAGCGAGCGCGCGCACCAATACTCTCCGGCCAGGTAAGCACCGATTGGTTTAAAAATCGGAGTCGGATGGTACGGAATTCGACGTTCAACAATTCGACCAAGTATCCCCTCAGGGTCGCGAGAACGGCCGGTCTTGCCTGCATGCCCGCCGGTTCGTCCCAATCGAGTTTCCGTCGATAAAACCAAACGGTGCCGCGCGTCTCGTCTCGTCTCGTCGGCGCAAAACGTCCGCGGTCGTTCCGTTAAAACCCGCGTGGGAGGCTACCCGCCGTGAATCGTCGTGTCCTGTCCATCGACGTCAACCGACGAAAGCTCGATTGCCCAGCGGCGACGAGGAATACAGATCTGTCGGATGAATCTCTCCCTCGGGAACGGGGATGAAGAAGGGGAAGGTGCGTGGCGTATCGTCGTACGGAGCGGATCGCACGCCGACCGATGCGCGATGCATTCCTGCGCGAGAGAAAGAGAGAGAACGAGAGAAACCCTCTCGGGCGGGACGACCGCGGTGGAGAGGGCCAACGGTGTAATAAATTTCGAGCCGGTAAAAACGGCACGGTGGGTTACGAGAGATTGATGGAGCGACGCGCGAAGGTGAGAGCGCGAAAGGCGGCCCCGGTAAGCGGGCCCTTCGCCCGCTCGCTCTCTTCTGACAGTGATCATCAAACCAGAAAAAGTCGCCACCCGGAAAGTTCCTCGGCCCTCGCCCCGCCTGCTCCCGGGCTTCGCCCCCCTTCGATCGTATATGCGCTGGCTAACTGCCGTAATAACTGCGCTCTCTGTGTGTCCGGGTGGAAATAATTTTAACTCAATTACACGATGGCCTCCCCTTCACCCTTGCCTCCTTCCCCTCGCTCCCTCCTCGGTTGTTCGCCTCGCGTAGTCTTCATCACTGGCTCCGGCTTGACGACGGCTCAGGAACGCCCGCTCTTTCGTTACCGCGATACGGCGCCTTGACATCCATAGCCTCCGCCCGCGATGCATTGTCTTGTAAGTACTCATTGTCAGTTTCACGCAATCATATAGTTAATCTTCCGTCTGGATCTTTTTTCGCACAAGCGAAATTTCACTCTCAAATTTCTTCCTCATTTTCGCTCAAATTTAAATTTTTATTAAATAAAGATTTTTATTTAATTACATTTGAGTTAAAAAGTTACTTGGTAATGTAACAGAGATGTTGAAGAGTAACCTTGAATTTTTCCACATTTTTTGAAAGCTTAGAATAGTAAAACGAAATTAATTGGGCTGAACTAGATTACAGATGAAGAGAATAAAATAAATGCAGATGAAGAACATCATTAACGTAATCCTTTAATCTCACCGATATACTAAATATTTAATTCAATTTTGATTACGAAGAGAAACAAGCTTAGGGAACAAATTATCTATAATATATCTTTATTTATTTAACAATTATATCAAAATAAGCCGCACATTCTAGTATTTCAGTTGTCGTATAAACATTTAAACGTTTCGTCTTATTTATATTTACTCTTCTCTCTTCTTCATAGCAGATCCCTTGTTGTATGTGGAACTCTTTCTTGCATGCTTGCGGGATTGCCTATGTTTAGGGAGAGATGTACACGATATTTCATTTCACATAAAATACGCAAGAGCTTTACAGAATCCCGGATTGTTTGCAGTGGTATCAACCGTAACCACGAGAGAAATGCGCCGTAATGATTTAATGCGTTTTAACACGTTCTACGGTATAAATAATAATTCGATTACGTTGAAACTACGTAATAAATGTCGTTACTAAATACAAACTAGACACGAATCGAGCGAGCAAATGGATGCATTTATAACCGTAAGCGTTAATTGGTTTAATGCTTTCATTATTGCAGCGATTAATTATCGACTATATCCGAGCTTGTTTCATCGTAATCATATTATCTCGAGTAAACGCATCGCGCTGCAAAAGACATTGATTATACGCATAATTATGTGTGCACATACAGAGATATTCTTTCTTCTCTCTTTATTTTGACAGCTCGGCGTCAAGCTCGGCGTTAACTTAAAACGGAGAAAAATTCGACGAAATAACAAGAAAGGAAGAGGATTCGGGACGCCACGGTTATATTGACTCGTGAGGAGGATGAATAAGCGATCCGCGAAGTGTATCGGGCCGATGACGATGCTTTACGATCGAAGATAACACGCAGAAGACTATACGCCAATTTCAGGCCGCGTTCCCCGGAGGGATTAATCGCCCCTCGTTTAAACCTTCGGCACTCCTCGTGCTTCCATTTTTAAATCCTCGCCGGCATCATCCGGCTGCGGCCAGAGCATCTTCCCTTCACGTGCACGTTACATACGGGTACGGGGTAACTACTCTAATTATCGAGGTCTCGCGTAAAACGAGTATGTAAACATAAATCGACAATCTTGCCGAGTCAACCGCGCGATCGCTTAACCACACGGTAAGCCCATTTTTCTCCCGCTATTGCAGTGAGAAAGAGAGAGAAAAAGAAAGAAAAGAGAGGGAGAGGAAGAGAGAGAAGAGTCTTATCCTTGACGTCTTATTACGATTAAAATCCTGTGGGTTTTCCGTTTTTTTTCGCGTCCTCTAATTATTTCGCCTGAATGAGCCATCGGGCACATCTTCTGCAAATTGAAATCTCGAGACGCGCATTTTTTCACGCGTAGACGACTACCTCGAAACGTCCCACGTTTCTAATTATGTTGCACGTGATTATCCCGATGACATAGGTACTCTCGCAATAAGAAAATCTGATGATTCGGCTATCATCCATCGGTCTGTCTTCTCGTCGCATGTAAGCACTCCGCTCCGACGAACGCGATAACTTTTTCCAGCTCGCTGTGTGGCTTCGAAGTTTCATTGCATTTACCTGGAAGTGTATTACCGTAGAGTAAAATAAATAAACTGCCCTGGCATATTTTGTGCTATTCTCATTTATATAACGATGTAAATAGAGATATGTAATAATTTCATATCCGTTTACTGGAAACTCTGCAATATAATTTTAATTCTTTTGCAGTACACAATAACTCGTAATATTAGACCATCGATGATCCTATAAGAACATCCGTTGTATTGTGCGATATTTTACGTTTCTCTCGTACCTCAGACGCGCGTTTGAGACGTGTATAAATCTCACGATCCCAAAACACAGCCATGAACAAAACACATATTTGCTCCGCCAGCCGTTTGATCTACGGCACAATGTAAATTTACCGCGAGAGAAAATAAATATGTACAAGCATGTAAATATCGATGCCTATTTAAACTGTCAATGCGTTTAGGCAAGCAAGAGACGTGTACATATCTATTGATTCATAACTATGCTCTTATCGCTTTAATATATTGTCTTCTCTCTATTGTGTCAGAACTTATTTCACGACTATAATAATATTATATGTAATATACAATGAATACATATATTTATTTATGTAATTAAATATTTAGAAAATATATATTTTTTATTCGCAATTAAATTCCCATATTTAAATTACACGTTTTGATAAATATTGAACATTCAAGCTGTTCCTTTTCTATTTTTTATTAGAAAATCGCTCTATAATTATTATATTTTAAATTATCAAACTGCATTAAAAGATAACAAGCTTATATTATATTTTCAATTTCAAAGAAGACTTTCTGCTGTCATTCATGAAGCCCTCATAAAGTATCCCTTTGACACCTCGCTAAAGGTAAAGTTCGCATGAACTCCTCCCTTCGGTAGCCGGGATGCTGTCGCGGTATCCGATTATTCCATTTGTAATTACAACGATAATGTACGACACGCCTTTTTCAAAGAATCTTACGTGTACGTGCGAGGAGATATGTGTGCACGAAGTTCTCGATGGCGTCGACGACGATGGCGGCGAAGGGGCAAAGGGTGGCGAAGGTACGACTGCCAAGCACGGAAGAGAGGGATAGGAACCCGTCGGGTGGGGGTTTCTGAGGCAAACGGCATGGACCGCGCACGCGAAAAAGGGACCCACGTAAATTGAAAGGGGGGCACGGCCGTCTTGTTGTGTTTAAAAAGGCAATTTGCGGGCTTGAGATACGGCCTATATATTACGGTGCAACTGCTACGGGTGGTGGGAGATAGCTCGGTCGATAGCGAGCTCCCCTTTTGCACGAAGGGGGACTTACCGTGGAGGCCCTGTTGGATACCTCTACCCCCGTCGTTCCCTCCTCGTAGCGGAAATCTCCCTTCCCCGCGTCATACCGTATCGTGGGCCTTCTATACTCCCCCACCATCGGACAGGCAAATGCGTTTCTTGTGTAGCTCACTGCTCGTTTGCGGACGGGACGATTTACTCTCGCGGTATAGTCGTATTCAAATATCCTCTCTTGCCGCGCGAGCGAACCTTCGCGGATCTCCTTCCTCCGCTCCGTCAATTTTTTCCCTGCTTTCGCTCTTCCACCCTCCTCGCATTTCTCCGTCGTCCCTTCTCGCATCTTCTTTTTTTTTTCTTTATCTCCCGTTTCGTCGTGCCTTGCCTAATCCACTTACCGCCCTCGCAATTGCCACAGGGCCCTAATCCTCCGTAACGTAACGAAATCGGGGGAGCTACCGATAGCGGTGAACGAGCTCGGGAGTTCCGGGTTTAATTATCCGGCTGCAACAAACGGAGCGGAGATGGTGGCGCGTTTGATAATTATGAGCAGGACGATTCTCCTGGTGTACGTTCTCCAAGTTACGCTTTTACGCTCGAATGGGGTGCAGTGATATGCGACGTAATCATTGCCGTCGCATTAACCGCGCTGCAAGTCGTCCACTGCCGGCAATTATGCCGATCTGAAAGTGACAGGCCGATTTATCCGCGAACTCGGACGCACAAACGCAGGAAACATGCATCGCTATTTTCACAGGAAGGGAGGATCGCTTCGCAAAAATTCCAAACGGATCTCTTTTATTTATAAGGTAAAGATGCCAATAAAATTTATTTAAATAAAAAAAAGGTTAAATAGAAATCTCGTAAATCTTCTGCGAATGACAATAGTTTGTTATAAAATATATTAAACGGATAAAATCATTTCAAAGTGATAATGATACTTTCACGTTAGAGTCGCGTTTGTAGCTAAATCGAATCCAAATTGACGAAAGCATGTGGAACTGAAAGTGGCCATAATTTTGAAACACCTCGTTTAAAATTTACATATTTGCGATACATGGAAGATACACGCGAACATCGATTACCTCCCTAACCGGTCCGCATCCCGTCAACAATGTATTAATAAGTGGCCATTTCGATAATTATACATCACGATGCGCCGGCGGAACGACGCGTATCTTTCTTTTTCTAGATTACCGATAATTCGGTAAGTTGTGAGGTGCAACAATTATAAAATATTTTGGCACGTAACATGCATATGCATCTGTAATATGAATATCGGAGTTGTTAGGCAGCGCTGTATTGCGCGCCACGTAATGTTCGGACTTATTAATATCTCTTAAATTAATGGGCTGTTTAATTTTAGCGGTATCTTGTAACGATTTACACATCCGCCGCGTGTGCGTATTTATCACAAGCGGCCACGCCCGTTTTATCGATACCGACTGGAAAGTGGCTTCCGTATTTCGCCGGGGTCGTAGCTTCTTCGTTGGTAAAGCTTCCGCGAAAACTCGATTAAGTACAAAGTAGTCTTAAAAATCGTTTGCGCTCGCTACCAATTATACCAATATGGTGTAAAGTGCTCCTGCTTGTCCCAGCGTCAAACCGGTTTGAAATAATTCGGCTACTTGCGCAGAGTGCGCTCAGACGCAAATCTGTCTCGCGATAATTATCGCCTAAAGAGAGAAAGTTCTTCTTTTTAAAGGAAATTACTTGGATCTTTTAAAATTATTATTATGTTTTATTGTGTTTAAGCAAGATGAAGATGGAGATTGCGAAAAATATCGTATAAACTCCCGTCGTAAGGAATGCATTTTGAAAGAAATCAATTAAGCAATTTGTCACAAAATACTGCTTTATATTATATTTTTAATGTTTAGAATATATGATATGTTCTCTTTCGCATTAATTATGATAATTATATTTTATTATTAATTATATTTTTTAAACAATTAATCATTATGGAATTAATGGTAAAAATTGTTCTAGATATTTGAAAGGTTGATGCTACAATCTGACACATGATCTAGCACTCAATTGCAAAGGTAATATCTACATAGATACACAATAGTATACGGGATCGCTTTATACCGGTCTGTAAAAACGTAGAAAATATATTTGTACAAAGTATACAAGCTCATTTGCACAAAATGTGTGACAATCGCAATAAATTGTATCCTGATATCGATCTCCTTACGTTTCTTAATAGCACGATCTAGCTATGTTGCATCCTCCAGGCGTTTACTTCTCTGGAGAGTATCATAAATATTGCAGCGATTCCTATTAACTTTATCTTCATCTGTACAAATTACACAGAACGTCGTCGCTAAATTTACAAATGAATAAAGGTACAAAGAAGTTACAGATATTATATATGTATATATAATAAAATATAATATATGTATACATATCTACATTGAGAGGAAAGTGTTTAATATTTGCGACTATGATTGCATGGTAAAATAATTAAGGTTAGGAGTTTCATTTTCATAATTATTACTGCTATGTGTGTGTAGTAATAATAATTACATCTGATTTTACTTAAAAATATATAGCTGGCATCATAAATTATAGTTAAAAATGGCAACCATTTTGTTTCTTTCAGTGCACATGCAGCATAATCAAATTTTTTAAACTATCGTTGTATAATATATATTTGAAGATATAGTGTTTTTTAAATGTATACATTTTGAAAAATAATTGTATATATCTGATTTAAAAAAATGTTAGATTCGCATATTTGTAATTTTAAGAAAAAAAATTAAAATATAACATTATTTAACTTGATTTTATCTGTTAAATCCATTTTCGTAAATTATGCAAAATTTTACATTTTGATAATGTAGACAATATCAATATGCATGATATTATCTACGTTTACATAGCACACGTGGTTAATATTATTTGGTAAGATAACCTCATACTGCTTTCTCTCCCTTCCCACGGAGCCACATATTACATCGTCATGACGTTTAATTAATGTTGACATAACGGATAGATGGAGGAGAAATACACTGTGACTTCCATAGAAAATTTTTGTGTCAATACAAAGAATGATATTTATGTTAATTTTTATCAAAAATAGTAACCAACAGGACGAATGAGAGCACAGTGCAGTTATTAGTACGCAAAGTAAAGTAAAAGATTATTATTCCTTTATTCCAGAATTTACAATGTCATTAGTTTGTTAATGTAAAACTAGTTTGTATCGTTTCGACTCACTTTGGACTTTTTACATAAATCACTTAATTATCGAATGTAATATTGTTACATTTAATACTTTATTATTCATAATAAAATTTTGTACCCGCATACATACATGGCATACAGTGATAAAACTAATTTCTCATGATTCGAATTAAATTATTAAGTTTCTTTTTCTCTCGCACAAAGGGGACAAACGTCTAAGACGTTTATAAAAGTTACGGTTAATAAAAGTTACTCCATATATACCGCTATAAGAAATCAGATTTCTTCAACAAAGATAACTTTACACCAGAGCAAAGGAAAATTTTAAATTATGCAAACGCATTTAAGAAAATAATCAATAAGCAATGGGTAGCCCCCTTTGAACTTCGAAATGAAATTTGTAAAGTTGCTGACTGAACTTTTGCCCGAACTATTCTTTATCGCTGTGCCGAGTTTCCTCGCGTTGGTGCAAGGTCTACTTCGTCTCACAACAAATTTCAATAAAACAATGAGCGCAACACGTTTAGCCATAGATTATTATTACCGGCAGAAACGCGTATTGATGAAACGATAGCAAGAATTATTGCACGTCGAATCACGATGTGGAGGTGAGATGCAATACGGGGGTAACGTTTAAAAAAAAATACAATTACAGCGCGATAATAAAGTGATGTATGGCCCGTTCGGGCGAAATGCATGAAGCAAAGGGGGTGAAAACCTCCGCGTTACCTCGCACCACCGAAGTTTCCAATCTATAAGGTATCAACAGTTGCCTTTAGCTGCGCGTTGTATACCTCCGGGACTTGCGATTTAGAATGTTGATATAACGGATGGGTGAGCAAGAAAAGCGCTCCGCGCGCGAACCTCTTTTGCGAGACATGCGAGATTGAAAGGGAATAAAAAAAAAAAGCTCTCACGACTCTTGTATCGAATTTCACCCTGCGTGCTTTCACCGGCGTATTTATATCGCGTCTATGTACGCTTCATTATGTTTACATTCAAATGGTAAACTTCTCCGTCGCCGGAGGAGAGAGGGGAAAGTTTTTCGAGAGTTCTGGCGTAAATCTAATCTATCGTGCCATGTTGAGCGATCTCGGAAAAGGCACTCGAAGCAGTGAGATTTCAAAACGAAATCCTATGTGCGAGATCAGAAAGGAGCTTCGAAGATTCTAGTATCGCGTTCGATAATTTGACATATGAGAATATTGCACCTTTTTCAATTTGCTCTCTCATAGAATGTGTTCTTTATAGCGATCGACGGACTTGTCGTTTCGGTATAATCGTCAAAGGATGGCGTGAAAGGAAGTTCTTGTCTCAAGAACGAAGCGCGAAGGTGTCGCTTGACCGAACTTCCGAAATTTCACGGTGCGGAAGCGGACGAGTGACTCGTCCTCTTTTGCGCTCGCTCATTCTACCATATACCTTCGGGAGTCGCGATTCGGAATGTTGATATAACGGATGGGTGAACAAGAAAAGCATCGTGGCGGGCCCTCTCCTTCTTTTTCTCCTGTTCCTTCCCTCGCTTTTCCTCTCGCTTGCTCGCTCCTCTCCTCTCTCGCGGACGCTCGTATCCGGCAAAAAAGCACCGGTGCCGGTACATTGAACCCGGCAAGAGTTCCGCCACACGTTCGCGAGGCCGTTTCAGTATTTGACTGTTCCCCGACACCGTGCAACGGCGGCGGCTGCGGTGGTTCTCCTCTCCTCCGCCTTCTCGGTTCGACTCCCGTCGAGACGACAGAACGCCATAAGCAACCAATTTAAATGTAAATTGAAAACCACCATGGCATACAAATTGTTCGACTCGCCGTCAAAAAATACTGCGAGCAAAGATCAAACGGAAGACAAGACACGCGGGCGAGAGGGTGGCATATATGGGGCCGATGGTCGAGATAGAACGAGAAAAGGTGCCCCGGAGAAGGGCATCTCGAACGGCAAAGTCCCGACCTTCTTCACTGAGCACCGGGATCTACCCGGGTGTTGTTATCCCCTTTTCTCTCTGGTACGACAAAGAAGCTGGCCCATCGCTGTTTGTTCCACCCTACGGCGGAACGGATCTCGGCTACCTATGCTAGACTGCCCTCTAAATATTTGCCTTTCTCTTGTCCCGACGAAAGTTGGCTCGCCGTAACGCGTTTCCATACGAGAGCGCGGCTCGCTCAGCCGAGGGATAGTCATCGCGCGTCCTCTCCGTCGGAGGGAAAAACTTCCGGCATTCAAAGAGTCTTCTCCTTCCATCATTCGCTTTTTCTCCCTCTCTTTCTCTCGCTGCATGGAGGCTCGCGCCTCGTCGTCAAGTTCCTCCGCACGCTTGACGTACGATCAGAAGAAGCGAGATTAATGGATCAGTTTATCCTCTCCATTAACGATTTCGGATCGCGGGTCCATCCTCGCAACGAGGAATTAATTTCCCATTCTCGTAACTTAGAGGCAGAGATCCGACTTACCATAATTTTCGTGAATTCGAATCATTCCCCGACGGAACGGCTGTTGAATATTCTCTCGCTTATTATGAACGGTTTCTGTAATCAACGTCAGCTACAGTCGAGCATGTTGAGCGGTAACCCGCGATAATCTAGTATCCAATTGAGTTCATTCAGTCTGTGCTCCTTCAAAGTAGCATAACAAATATTTGTTTCTCAATTAATTTTAATATTGGCACTATTGACCGTCATTTCCATTAAAGAAAATGCAATTGAGAAAACAATTTCTACTACATCGCTCTATTTTCTTATTTTCCAATGTTTCACTCAATATAATATTTCCGGTAAGATTTTTCATCATTTGATCTTTGCAGGAAATTTTAATAATTCTCCTGGATTGAATAAAAAAACTACAAAATTCTAAAATGTAAAACTGATTAATAAAATATATATGCAATTCATGTACTTTGCATCAATCTTTTTACAATGCAGGGATGTTACGTAATTCAATAGATATTGAAAAGCAATTTTCTTATAGTTGATGCTTTATTAAAACTGATCTTTATAGTTGCATCGAATCTGCAAAATACTTGCTTGCAGCCGTCGTCGACGTTATATGTCACCGACGTTATACATTAATTCGTTCAACATAGACGGTATACGGAATCGATGCGAGAACGATGTAACGACTAATTCATCGCGTGGTTTATCATTAACTGTCGCGCACATACGCATTTGGGAACATTTCCGGTTACGTTTACTATGGCAGCGCCTATAGCATAAATTTTTGACGACGACGTACGTGTCATGATTTATCGATTCCGACCGGTTAACATCGACAGCCTCCGGCCGGAGGTAATGGCAGCGCCATGAACGAACCCGATAGAACGCACTGATCATTAGCTGCCGGCCAAGGTTGCGGTAACATTTCGTCGATCGTATCTCGTGGCCGTTCGACACGTTATGCGTAATCAATATGTACCCGCCGGTCCCTCGAAGGGGCATTCCGCCGTTCGAAATATCACGATAATGCATAGACATTGCCCCCTCTTCCGAAACGTGCTAATTTAAATTAGCCTGTGCTTTCAACCTGACATAGCGCACGCGTAAATTTAAATTTCTGAAATGGGATGCAACGCCGATAGGAGAGTGCTTGTTAGCGCCGTGGTAGCCATCAACATAATTAACCCCCTAAGTGGAGACGCCTGTGTATCATTATTAGTA
This sequence comes from Trachymyrmex cornetzi, assembly GCF_001594075.2. Lineage (NCBI taxonomy): Eukaryota > Metazoa > Arthropoda > Insecta > Hymenoptera > Formicidae > Trachymyrmex > Trachymyrmex cornetzi. Next base: position 1,093,368 of record NW_017300081.1, on the reverse strand, counting down.
CACGCCTCGATGTTATGGGGGGTTCGAATGTGCTTACGAGAATTTAGGTCTGCGTCAGGTGCCCTGATTTAAGCGCACGTTACGCGAAATATCCAATTAAGTCATAATTGAGACCCGTATTGCTTCCAATATAACATTGTCGCGTGGAGCAGATATTTACGCTCACGAAGGACACGAGGGAGGTCTTTTGATACGACGAACGCGTAACGAACAAGAGCCTCTTGATTCGATCTACTTTCCTCGACATGAAAGCGTCGGGGCATATGTACGTGCCACGAGGATATGCCAATTCAGCATATTGCTATACCCTCGAAATCAAAGGAATGTATATAACGAAACTCTTAACGCAACGACCTAGTTCGTTAAACGTACCCCATCTTGCGCCCTTACGTGACTATCCTTCCGAGTGGTATATTCGCCTTTCCGAATGATATCTTCTCGCG
>NW_017300081.1:1089043-1092885 GCF_001594075.2 Trachymyrmex cornetzi | reverse complement strand
ATATATATATATATTATATATACATCGTATAAAAGTCTCTCTTTCTATCTTTCTCAGTATGATACGATATTACAATAAATCTGAATACTGATCCGCTTTTTTTACCCCTTTTACCTTACAGTTCGCAACGGTTATTCTTGCGTACCTGTTGCTCTCTCGGAAGGACTTGATATTCGATTGAACATAGCTACTAGGGCGGTGCGATACGGGCCAAATGGTGTAGAAGTATGGGCCTCACCCGCCCGCAGTCTGCACACAAATCACACCATTTATAAAGCGGACGCCGTGCTGGTTACACTACCCCTTGGTGTTCTCAAGACTTCCGCACCGCCTTCCGGAGTCACCTTCCATCCGCCGCTTCCGGATTGGAAGGCTCAAGCCATTCAACGACTTGGTTTTGGCAATTTAAATAAGGTGAGCGCCGTGTCTGTATGTGTGCATGTGTGTATACTTCGACAAGTCGCTGTCGTCCCTAAAGCGGTCTAATTTATGCTGCTCCCGAAGACAGCGAACGATCTTGTCGAGCGTTGATGTAAGAATAATAAGACTGCATAATTGCGCATTAAGATTTATCACTGATCGCTCGAGTGGCAGATTTCAATAGCAATTAATGTGTGTTCTTTTCACGAGCGAGGATCACATTGAAGGGTTCGGCTTACATACTTCAGTGACAAATTAAGAAATATCGATTACAGTCAAAAAGAGACGAACAAACTAAATTCTACGAAACATGTGAGATTATATTATCATAAACAATTTATCGAAATTACATTTTGATAAATTGATTAATTATGTATCAAATTGAAACTTGAAAAGTCTGTAAAATTTAATTTAATCAATAATTAAATGTGTAAAATTAATAACTAAATTTTATGTGAAGTCATTTTATTAATTTTATTAAGCATGTAAAATTATAACACGTAATTAAATTAATTGTTTAAAAAATATTAAAATTGATTATTCGATAATTGCAGTATTATTGATAGAAATATTAAAGATTAGCAAATATTAGATTATAACGGCTATAGCTATATATTATATCTTATCTATAAACTTTGAATCAAATAATTCTTTTAACTAATAAATAAAATTATAACAAAATAACGTCAATTACTATACTCGCAAGGGAATACAATCAACTGTCTTCCTCCGATTTTAATAAGTTTCGGATATTTTAAAATATAGACAAAAGTGTAAGACATATCTTTTTATAAGTATGTTCTCGCACATTAAGGGGATGAGACTTCCCTTAAAAAACAACAGATTTCAAACAGATTTTTTTCCTGAATAATATCTAAACCGTCAAAGTTAAAAAAATATTTTAAATAAAAATTCAATGTTTTTAAAAATATCATATGTATACATTAAAGATTAACAAAATTTTAATTTAAAAATTAAAATAAAAGTTTTAAAAATTATATACATATAAAAATATTTAAAAAAATTTTTTTTAAATAGGACGTGTTAAATATTTTTTCGGCTTTTCGTATTCTAAGCTCGAATGCTATTTGTTCACAAATTTTTTCAGCCGATGTTTTCTATCTGCAATTCGTTTTTAGGCAAAAATATCACACAATGTCAAAATTCCGGAAAAGAGTTTCCGTTCGTATTTCAATATAGTTTTCAATCTCGTAATGTTCCCTTTAATCTCTCAGGTAGTACTATGCTTCGAGCGCATTTTCTGGGATCCAACGGCCAATTTGTTCGGCCACGTGGGAAGTACCACCGCATCGCGTGGCGAGCTCTTCCTGTTCTGGAACTTATATAAGGCACCAGTTCTATTGGCCCTCGTCGCTGGTGAAGCGGCTTGCGTAATGGAAAATGTCAGTGACGATGTTATCGTCGGCCGTTGCATCGCCGTCCTGAAAGTAAGTGGATGAAATTTCTAGTCGAAGTGCGCAGAGAGGGTGAGGGGTGGATAGTAGTCTTACTTAGATTAAGTGTAGCAACGCATTTTACAATAATAATTATTATCTTGCACACCTCGTATCTTTGTTATGTTTTATCGGAAAAAAAAAAGATAGAAGGGATTGAAGAAAGACTTTATTTTCATAGGGCATTTTTGGAAACCAAGTGGTACCGCAACCGCGTGAAAGCGTCGTGACGAGGTGGCGGGCAGATCCTTGGGCGCGAGGTTCTTATAGTTTCGTTGCGGTCGGCAGTTCCGGCAGCGATTACGATCTTCTGGCAGCACCCGTCTCATCTCCGCACCTAGTTAATCAACCCCCGCCGCAGCCGAGAGTCTTCTTCGCAGGTAAATATTAATTCGATATTTTTCACGATATTGTTTATTACCGAGATGTAAGAAACTTAAAGAGTTTTTTAAGTTCTTCTAATGAAGAATTACATTTGCATTTGCCATCGCACTGTTTGTTTGCGTCCTCGTAAATATATATAAGCGTCACTCGCATTTGCGGCATAGCGACTGATGTGCAATGCAATTTGCCTCGCTGCGATACTCCGTTTCCGACTTGTGTGTGTGATAATTCCGCGTGTTAACACTGTTTAAAGATCCTACTATTTGCGAAATGTTGGTCATGTAAACAAGGTGAATTAGCGTTTGCGGGAATTTAACGAAATGTAATAAACGTCAGAAGAAATTTGTCTATAAACAAGTACGAAAATGTAATGGCGATACAAAATGTAATAAATTCATCTGAGATAAATGTCACATCGTAGTAAACTTTTTTCACGAGAGTGCATGTTGACCTATTTACACGACGGGTTTTCAGGGGAGCACACTATACGGAATTATCCAGCCACCGTACATGGCGCATTCCTCAGCGGCCTTCGTGAGGGTGGACGTATAGCCGACCAACTTTGTGGAAGTCCTTACGCGCCACCAACAATGACAGCTTCAGTTCCGCCAACGACGGGGATCACGCCAGCAGCAAATACCGGCAGCAGTTCGACGCCTTAATCGCCTTTTCGCATCGATTATGTCGTTTTTGTCTTTCTGTGTGCGAAGAAACTCCGAGGATGGTCATTTACGAAGAAACTCTTCCTTGAGGTTCTTCCGGAAAAAAAAAAAAATAATTCTTCGCGATAATCTCGAATTATGCGACAACTTGACGTACTCACTAACTTGCTAATTTCACAACTTGTACGTGATTATTTTCAGTAAATCACTTAACTCAGTGAGGCGACATTTATGACTTAAGTTCGATTATATGAAAAAATGAAAGGATATTAAATGATTTTAAAACGCTCAATTTTTCATAGCATACTATATTGTGTTAAATATATATACATATACACATGTACATATATATATTTATATATGTGTGTATATATATATATGTGTGTATGTATATCCATACATGCAAGTATATAGCTCAAATGTTTTATTTATCATCATCATTATGTATACACATACACGCGCGCGTGCGCGTGCGTATACATCTATAGAATATAATATGAAAAAAAGAATAAAATATATATATACATATAATAAACAAATATATATGTATATATTTTTTATTTTATATTATATTACTTATTTATCTATATGTGAATATAAATGATTGCTCGATTAAGTGATTGTTTTTTTTCATATTTTCTTATGTAGCAAGTGAAACCCCATTTATATTACAGTTTCCTAATTTTTATATAATTATACTTCCGTTACATACTTTATCCAATATGATTTATGACAATTCACATGATTTACTACATTTTCTTGCAATTTTGTACTCTTCTATTACTGAGAAGTATTATTATTTATATAAGCATGTTTATTTCATTTCATTTTGGAGTATTGTACCCCAATATGATGGAATAAATATCTACTAAATAAAGACAGCGATTCGACTCGAAATTATGTATAAATTGTTTATGAGTAG
>NW_017300081.1:1065079-1088598 GCF_001594075.2 Trachymyrmex cornetzi | reverse complement strand
TTCTTCGTGTCTTAATATTTTACATCTATATAGCATTTTTATTAAATAAATTTACATTATGCCGCGGAATCGATGCATATTAAACAATATGCAGTATCATTAGGACAATATTTATTCATACATCCCCAATCTAACATGATGCTGAAACTCGCTTATCTCGATTCATGCTACATACGAGCATATGAAGAAGAAATTTTCGGGCAACAGCAACATATATCAATAAAGAGCAAATGCCTGTGCTTTCGCATTTGCAATCTTGATTTAATCAGTCATACCTAATAACCGTGCATTCTATTTATGTAGCAACCATAATCTCGCCACACATAATCTCACCGATCATATTAGATTTCCTATCTAATTTGCGAATATTGAATATTCGATCATTCCGGTACGGATATTACATTGCATGCATCGCCGCCGGCGCATTATTTCGAACTGTACAGATTTCCACTGATGCAAACTTTGAAACGCGTCCACCCAAATTCTAAATCTATCGCAATAATCTACCTAAAGCCGTGGTCCCAAATATAGATGTTTTATTAATTGAAAATTATTATGAACGAAGATATATACTCATAATTAATCGTCATTTTAGCGATTACGAGAACCTGAATAACTATGTATGATAAAAATTTTATTCCATTTTTTAGTTTCCATCCTCCTTTTCGTTCCAAAAAGAGCTGCGATCCAATTCACGCTCACAACACTTGGGAATTGGGATCATTTCATTTTTGTTGTTTATCAAATGTCAAACAAGGATAAATAATTCTCACGGGCGCTGTGAGCGTAAATCGAACCTCGACCCAAAAATATTAATTCGATAAATGCGCATCGTCATAGCAACCATGACTGCAAACGATCTCATGGTAGAACCAGATTCCACCATGAATGAGCTGGCGAAGCACGCACATTATCAGATCTCTCGCACATATTAATGTTGTTCATGCAGAACGCTCACCGATCTATCTGAAGTTTCGTTTCGTTATTTTTTAATGGTTAACTCTAAAGATGAGTTTGATCCCTTTACCTAAAGTACAATGTAGTTTACCCAAAGCGAGAAAGTATCCCATTGACGTTCCCGGCACGGCAAATATATCTTACGGGCACAAGTTGCGCGAACGCAAAAGTTGCCGCATTGTAAAGCACCATGACTCGGATAGATCCATCTTCGAAGGCACAGAAGAGGAAAAGAGGGAGTACAACCAGTTACTTAAAACTCTGGAGTTCAAGAAAGAAACCGATCGGAAAATCAGAAACAAGAATCTTCGCCAACGAGTCCAACAAGGTATTAATACGGACATTGATGTGGTTTTCTTTGTTACACTTACATTTTTTAAGAAAACTTAAGTAGAAGCAAAAGATAGATTAGGAGAAAATAAAATATTTCTTTTAAAAACCTGTAGATATTCTAATCACACAGTATTATGAATAAATATGTTGTACAAATAATTTGCAATTATTTATATGATAGAGTAATATTGATACTTATTAGAAAAATTAATTTTACAAAATTGATTAAGATGCTATATAACAGAAAGAATCCTATTTTCGGTCGGAAGCTTTTGGTGCTTAATAATATTCATATGCAAATTTGCAAATACATTCTTTCAATTTTATAAACTGCATGACAATTCGATTCGTCGGACTCAAAATGCAATCATAAACTGAAGCTGAAAATAACATCACAGATTGTAAATTTGCATACGAATATAATTAAGCGCTTTTATATTCCGCTTCAAATCAAAATAGGACTCTATTATTTCTCTCATTTGATTTATTCTTATTATTGGTTTAATTTTTACTTATAATTAATTAACATGTATATAACTATTCTGGCAGAATAAATTAATATTAGATTTTTAAAGAATTACGATATAAAATAAAATAGCCCCCCCCCCTCTCTCTCTCTCTCTTTCTCTTCAATTCATTTTTATTTAATTTCAATCGTCACACATGAGTCATGTCCACTCGGATACATCATTTCCCTTCGCGTAATGAGACCCGCTGAAGTGGGCTAATTACCAGCCATTAACATGACAACGACTAATCTCCAGATATGTCGGCGTATGAGGAGGATCTACAGGCGCGTAGGGAGAAACTACGCAATCTCGTATCGAATGAAGAGGCGAATCTAACGAGAGAGATCATGGAGGTGACGCGGTGGAATGAATGTGCCCGATTCGAAGAGATACTTGCGAGAACAGAAGAGTTGAAGAAACGGCACAACGAAGAACACAAAACGATGGTAGCCGCCAAACAGATACAACAATATCTAGCCTCATGTCCAGATATTAAGCAAGAATTGTCCAAAAGATGCACGATTGATGCGAAGCAATGTAACGCGGCACAGATGGCGAGCAACGAAGCAAAGAGATTGGCGGAGAAGGAGCTGGACGCTGTCTGGCATGAGATAATGCTGAAGGAGTCTGAAGTGAAGAGGCACAAAGAGACAGAGGAGTCGGAGAGACGAACCTTAGCCCAGCAAGAAACGGTGTCCACTTTAGCCAAGCAAGTGGCAGACAAGTTGGCGCTGGAAGACGAGAAGAAGCGAGTTAAGAGAGACGAACAGGAGCATCTGAAGCGGCTGTGCGAGGATATGCGTCGAGCGGAGTTAAAGAATCTCGAGATGGAAAGGCAAAAGCGGGAAAAGTTGAAGAAGGAACTCGAGGAGCAAATCCTGACGACAAAGAAATTCGTCGCCAAACGTGCTCACGAGGAAACCATAGTGGATCGCATATTCATAACTTTGGCCGAAGAAGAATTGGCCAAAGAGAAGGCCCATGCGAAACAGGACACCGTGGCCCTTCGTACAGAATTAGACTCCTATCTTAAATATCTAGAAGACTTGAAGCAGGAAGAGGTCAAACGGAATCTTGAAATGGAAGCTATCATTCAGCAGTCGCACAAGGACATCGAAGCAAGACGCGAACTCGAGTTGAAGAAATTCAAGGAAATTCGCCAGCGTGCCACGCAGGAAGTTCTTCGCGGTCGGGAGGAACAGCTGATGATGCGACAGGAAGCAGAGGAGCGGGAACGACAATTGAAAATAGAGGAGCGAGAGATGCTCGAAAGACAGATCAAGATGGACGCCGACTTGACTGCGATGGAGCAGAAGGAAAACAGAGAAAAAGCACTTCGATACGGACTGCAGCTCAAGGAGCAGCAGAGATGCGTCGAAACGACGAGACGCCACGAATTAGAGGAGGAGCGACAGTACCATCACGCCGAGATGAAGAGGCAGGCGGAGGAAAATCAGAGGCTCACGGACGAGCTGTTAAATGTTTCAGAGAGTATTACGCCGCATCCGTTTAAAGCCCTACTAAAGGAGTCCTTGAAGGAGAAGGAAGGACGTTGTCCTGCAACTTTAACTTCCGCGTAACTGACATGTTAGGAGATGCTGATAAGTTACCAGGTGTATCTGTCTTCACCCTTGTAAGTTACTTCTCCAGCTTGTCGGTACGCGGGAATTATGTAAAGAGCCAGGTAGACCGCTGAATAATCAATCAATCAGCGAGCGATCGTTAAATTTGTGGCGATAGAGACGTGAGATAAGTTGGTAGGAATTTAGGATATCAAGGTGCAAAATCTTGATTTATAAAAAATATAAAAATTATGAACGTGTACAATAATTAATGCTCATATTAAAATATTAAAATGATGTAACACGTACAATTATAGATATAATATGATATTTTCATCCTTTTTTCTTTGTGTTTCTTTCTGTAACCGTACAAAGTTATATAATTATCTCTTTCTCTAATCATATTTTTATAATTTTATTTTCCAGCTAGACCGTTTAAGGCTTTGATTGCTATAGTTTGTGTTATCACATATACGGTCCTATACTATATTATATTATATAATTTTATCTTTATATATACATATAGATATATTTTAATTAGAACATAGGTATTAATTAGTTTTAATATTCTTCTTTAACTACTAATTAAGTAGTATATATTACATATAAATTTAATAACACATTTAAAGGTACAAAATAATTGGTTGATAATCATTAATTAATCATTTATTCGCCAGTGCATTTATTCAAACTTATTAATATTCTGTTGTGTGTTTAATGATCTTTTTAACATAAAATATACAAATATAATACATATATTAATATATACAATTTGGAAGATACCTTAATTTTTTATCGGCACACCCACTTTCACAAAAAAAGAGGCATAATAATAGGTATGACAGATAGAGTGTTTTTATTATCGGATCCGAAGTATCACCAGAAAAATTTGGAACATATTGTTAGTACATTATTAAGAAATGATTATCCTATTGACTTAATTTTCAATACTATTAATGCACGTTTAAAAATTCTCTTTCATAAAGGTACGATGCAACGGAAAGAATTAAGTGATGAAATCAAGAGGGATTGTACTTCGTGGTTTGTACTACCTTATGTTCCAAAAATTTCAGACGAGTTTAAAAGAATTAGTAAAACCTTTAATACTAAATTAGTTTTTACTAGCTTAAATAAATTAAATAGTTTGATCAAGGGACATAAAGACGTTCTCCCGAGAGAAAAAAGAAAAAATGCGGTTTATAAAATTTCATGTAAATCTCGCGACGCCTCTTACGTTGGACAGACGAAAAGAAAACTAAAAACTAGATTGGCTGAGCACCACAATCATATTAACCGGAATAGTAACAACCAATCAGTGATCACAGAACATCATATTGAATTTGATCATGACTTCGATTGGGAAAATGTCACGATTCTAGATGAAGAGCGTTTTCTGAAACGTTTAATATCGGAAATGCCTTCATATTTTAATGCAACAAAATAGTTTAAATTTACGTTCAGATACAGAAAGTGTACATCATACCTATATACAATTATTAAAGGACATCAAATAGTTATATATTTTCGGTTATACAAATTTTGTTTATGTATCGACATCATCTTTTTCTTTTTCTTTTTATTTTCGTGTTTCTTTTTATTTTCGTGATTTGACCTGACATGTCTGTCCCAGTATATTAAGTGTATTAATCATGTTTCGTTCGAGCTGCGAGCAACATGCATTTTTAATTTGATACTTTTTAGTGAATATTAATTGTATTTATTTTATCGAATGTTGAGACGAATTCCTTCTATGTCTTGGGGTGAATCACCGATTTTATTGTTAATTTGAAACTTGTTCAATATCAATATTTATAAGATAAATTAATGTTTCGAATAGATTATAACATCAAATCTGCTAATCTGGTGGTGATTTTTCTTTGACATGAAGGGATTGATATTTTAAATTTGTTTGCTGAAGATGGTTCCAAAGTGAACTGAAACGTACTATTGTTGGAATAAAGATTGTAATTTGAATTGAAGAATTAAGATTGCGTATTAATTATCACGCTGACTCATTCGTCCTGGTTTTGGAGTTTTTTGTTGTTATATAATTAGTGTAGGACTTTTGTTTTATTTTATTTTATTATACATAAATATAATTTTGTTGTGTATAAATTCATGTTTAATACATTGATATTTTGGAACTATATCGTAATAAAAAGTTATTAGTAAAGAATCGATAGTATTCGTAGTCATGTCTATTTATTTCTAATAAAACTTCTAAATTGTAGAATATTGCATTCGCAATACAATAAATACAATTTCATGATATTACTTTTTAATGCCTCTATTGTTAACTTGATAAAAATATCTTTATGATATTACAGTAAAATTGTAAGTAAAATTTAATGCATTATTTTTGTATATTTATTTTGAAGTAAAAAATATTAATTAAAATTAATAAGAAAAAAATTATTTGCGTATTAAATGGTCTATATGCCGCGCAGGATTGAAAATAATAACAAAATATATACAATTCTTCCCTTTCTTCTCAAACGTGATTATGCCGATCGAAAAAATACTTCTCGTAATTCGACCTGTAGTTGGCGCTCGTACCAAAGAGCTCTTCTCTCAACGTTCTCTACTTCTACCATCCGTCGGATGCTGCAGGATCCAGCAACATGGACTGCTGAAGCGGTACATGTTTATCGACAGAAACGTACAGCTTAACGTACAGGATTAGACAGCAACAATTATCCAGATCTCATTGTCTATCTCAAAGAAAATTTGATGCAAAAAATTCGCGAGCATGGTGTGTTTTGATGACCTCGTAGGCGCATCTTTATATGACATGAGAAATTACGATGGAGGCTTAAATAAACGTGGTTATTTCCATATTACAAGATATTTTGCACGATATAATACCCCCGTGATATCTTCCCCAAATGAAACGTATGTACATATATTACATTAAAATGCGTGACGCGCATTGAATCGGGATTTACGCTGTAATTGTGTTTCCGCGCATATGATAGCTAGCGTTTAAATAAATCTTCGTTAAATGCAGACAACCGAGATCACGTTTCATCAGTTTGTGGCGCTTTGGATTGGTTAAGAAAAATATATGCTGCCAAATACCTCTGACAGGATAACTAATTTCACGCGCGTGCATCTGACCGATTGTATCCGATGACGAATTGTTCCCTAAACGTGAACATCAATTTTACAAAATTGGTACACAAAGCGATGTAATAAAATTTACAACACGAGTAGTGCAGAGTTAAAAAGTGAATTCGCAATGCAAAACTCTTTCCGTTCGAATCGAGTCTCGCCATAATAGTGAATAGATATCCGCCTCTCTCTTTTCTTCAGCGCGATTTCACCCGGGAATGTCAGTCAATCTTTTTCTCGCATCGTCAAGCACTTGGTGGTGCTCGTTGCGTGTTTCCCAGTGATGTGGGTGCGTGCGTGTATGAATACGCACGTCAGCTTAATGCTGTAGACGACCCGTTCGTGATTGATCGAACGCTGCTGGCTAGACAGCGCAGTTTGTCTCGGGATTCACCCCAGAGGTTGGAGGGTTGGCTTGACTTGGCGCGCTTACTGATTGACTTGGGCTTTGAGATTCGCGTAAGAGGTCGCCGAAGTCCCGATCGAAGTCGAGTCGAGTCGGGTCGGGTCGGAGGCAAGTGCCCGCTGTTGTACGGATTTTTTTACCTTTCTACATTATTTCACTTGGTTGGTTCGAAGACATGGGTGCACCTGCACATATATACAGCGATTATCAGTAGACAAGGTTAGTTGGAAGACAGAGCAAAAGTTAAGAGGGAGAACAATGAGGGAGAACGAGAGAAGGAAGAGGGCAAAGAGAATCGGGGTTGGCGAAGAAGCGAAGAGGCAGAAGACAGAAGGAAAGATAGAAGGCCAACGAGAGTATGAGAAAAGAAGAAAACAGAAGAGAGAAAGAGAGTGAAAACGGAGAGGGTTGTGCTGCTGCAAGAGAGCGAATGGACTCTGTCTCCAGGGATGTTCTTTTGACAGTCATGTCGCTGTCGTCTCCTAAGGTCCCCCGGCGGCATTGCATTAATCTTCTTCTTCCGACCCCGCCTTATTGAAAATTCTACAGAGCGCTTCACAGTTTTTGCCACGGACGTCTTTTATACTCCACTACCGCCGCCTCCTACGCACTCTCTCTCTCTCTCTCTCTCTCTCTCTCTCTCTCTCTCTCTCTCGCCGCTCACTCCTTCACTCTAGCCAAGCATCCCCCTCGATGAGGGCGAGTCGTCCCGTGCTACGCTTCGTCGTGCGTCTCGTCACCCGGAGAGGAGTGTCCCTTACCCGTCTCCCCATATGGCGTTACGCCGGTGGTATCCGTCGACGCGGACGCGTCCAAGCTTCAGGGCACAATGATCGATAACGTTATCAATCACCGCATCGGTAAGTCTCCAACCCCTACCTCCGGCAGTGGTCGCGTTGGACACCCACACGCGCATTCCGCACACCTCGGTGACCGCGAATGCCTGCCACTGGAAATGCGCGCATCCGTCTCCCGATAAACGCGTCTGTCAGACGGAGAGTCGCTTGCGGACGGGTCTCGCGAGAGGAAATAGTGGGATTTCGATTGCGTGAGCCGTCGAGAGTCATCGGAATTAATTTATTCTACCGCTATGCCGTTCACGATACACAAGTTAAAGTCTAAAGGGATCGATGGAAAAAGGGCTCGATGTAGATCCTTGTGGCCAAAAGTTCTGCCACGAGATGAAATGATGAGGGACCCTCATTGAGAGTGCGCTTGATGAGAATTAACGACCGATAAGTACCGATACTCTTCGGATCGGTGCTTTTTGTAAGGTGGAGAAAAGCGAACTGCTTATCGGTTTTCCACTCAGTACCATTTAAAAATCGCCAGCGTTAAATTGATTTTAAGGCCAGGTTGGGTAATCAATGGAAATATTAACTCAATAATACGCATTGTTCTAATTAAGCATAAAGTTAACATATTCTTAAAGCAAAAGCAAAAGGGACAGCTTAACAACAGATAGATCAACGTTATAATATTTTTGCATATATTGTTAATTATAAGGTAAACAATTTACAATTTTATATTTGATTTTTTAAAACATTGAAAATGATTATAAACAAAGTAGTCAAAAAGTAATATAAAATACCTTATATATTTTGTGTGACAATGCAAACTTATTTATTTTTTATAATATATATATATGTATATATATATATCATTTTATCATTTTTCTATTATAAAACGATTGCATATTTTTTTAACGAAATAATAAATTTTGCTGCGTTATTAAATTTTTACAATCAATAATAATGTAGGTAATATATTATATTAATATTCTTCACTTTTCAAAATTCAATTTTACAGTTTGCAATTATAATAGAACATTTTACTTTTATTTTAAGAAGAAATAATGTTTAATAATAATAATTATTTTAATTTTAATTTTTATTTATGATTTTAAATTGCTTCTTAGTTTGTTCGAAACATTTATTGTTAATATTGAAAAAAGGAAATAATTAATCTGTTCATTAAATAATCAATAATTATACAATTTAATTGAAAGTACATATTTGCGTTATTAGTTAATTACATAATACATACTAACCCAACAAAAAGCAGATATATAACGTGCAGAGAGAATTTCTTTGTAATTTTAGTCGTAAAATTCCCAGCAACGAAAATTTGGCGTATGTAGTTTTAACCTATTTTAGTCAAGAATTCAAAGTATCAATTTCTTAAGAAAGTAGATTGAGAAAAGTTCTTCTTTACTTTAAATCAGAAAAGTTTGAAAAATCCGGACAACCCTCGGACCCGTTACGCTTCAGAGCGTAAAGCACATCGAAAGGGTTAATTAATAAACGCAACGCGTCGAATCCCCGTAAGTCGATGGTGTTCGTGAAGTCGACAAGCGTGGAGCGTGTCCGGGCTATTTTTAGAAGTTTTTTGAATTTTCCTTCTTTTCATCTCTTTTTCTGAAAGCTCCGTAGGAAGCATTAGTACACTCGGAGGCGTGTCATATCCTATCATCAGCGACGTAGATTAATGTTACGCCGCCGTGGCCGCGCGTGGCAGCGGAGATTGTCGCTTTTCACGGGTATTCCTGTATTTATGATGATAAGCCTGATTTCAACAACCTCGTCGTGGTGCACCATAGAAATTTCGATAAAATACACGCGGCAATAAAATGATTCTCGTGTACGGTTCTCGCTCACTGGGCCGACGGTGAATTGTCATGGCACGAGCAGGGGAAAAGATGATTTATAACGTACAAGCGGCAGTTCGTCGGGTACACTGATAGGCAGGAAATAGTCACGGCTCTAATGTAAGATTACGGCTTAAGCCCAGCTTAATTTGAAGGCTCCGTCTGCGAGCCGTTTGGAATTCGCGATAGCCCGCGAAATCGGCAAAAGTCAGTGTAATTTGTCTACTTAAAGAGAGATGTATTATTACATTCTTTTTTCTTCCCTTCCCTAAAAGAAGAAAATCTTGTATTTTATATATTTCGTCTCTCTTAAAAGAACAGAATTACATAAAAAAATTTATATAACCCGTTATGTAAATAATTACAGAAATGTACTTACATCTTACATCAATTTAAGTGCGAACGAGTAATTATAAGTGCGAGCGTTTAGAGTTAATCAAGGTAATTCTCGATGATTCTCGGGGAACAGCCAGCTATTTATCACTGTCGCGTTTACTCGTTCATAATTAATCGCTTTTAAAATGTTTTTAATAAACCATTTAGATACCCTGTATTACGCGTTTCATATATTTAATTTTATATCCCCTGTATATTATATAATAGCTAAAGAGAGTGTACTCTCTCTCTCCCTCCCTCCCTCCCTCTCCCTCTCTCTCTCTCTCTCTCTCTCTCTCTCTCTCTCTCTCTTTCTCTTTCGTATTCTTGTAAACATTATATCTTAAGTTACTACCGTGCACTTAGGGAAATTTCCGTATAGTGAAGTAAACTTTACATCGCATACATCACAAATTATGCATTCAAAATCAAGTAAAACTTACATCAGGCAAACTCTACTTTTAGTATTTAAGATATTTACGGAATACGCTTTTTTTAAAAAGTAGTTTTCCTGGTGCATAACGTACAACGAAATGTTCTATTCTCGAAACTGTTGGAAAAGACCCGACCACACTATCAACCGCAAATTCGCTCAGCGTGCGCCCGCGAACACTAAAGTGCGACAGAGTGCGTCAGAATGCGTGCATGCAGAAGTGCACGCGTCGGTGGACAATTCGTGATTGCAGGCATATGTCGGCGACTTGATGGTTCGCACGAGTTCATGAGGACGGCCAGCAAGCCAGATGGTAATTTGAGGTTTCGGGTTAGTTAAACATAGCGGTATAGTCGTGCAAATTCAGTCGCTGTTTAAAAAGTGGATGGAATGTTTTCGACCGTCCTTTGATTAGACACGTACGCCGGCTGACAACAAGTGACAGCTTGTTGAAAGCATTATTTTTCATTTGCAGCATCAAATTTAGATTCGATAGAGCAAGAGCTCGGATCCTATGCCATTACATACATTTGTACAATCATAAAATCAATAATGATATTTAAAAATATCAGAAAATATAGTAACTATTCATGCAAAACTGTAAAATGTTCCTGTATGCATTCATCATTGTTGTTATACCTGCATGAGCAATGATTATATGCATATATGCATATATGCAAATTAAATATTAATATTAATTTGATAAATACATGTCGATCCGTATTTTAATAATATTTTTTCTCACATAATTATGTTAAAACCAATTATGAAACATTTCGCTATTACGTATTCAGAGAGAGAGAGGGGAAGAGGGGGGGGGGGGGAGAGAGAGAGAGAGAGAGAGAGAGAGAATTAATATTATATTATACCATCATTATAACGACTCGATCGACTAAGGAGCAAGTGAAACAAAAAGACGTACTTAAAAGCAAAGAGAATATCTCAAGTTCGGTTAATAACATTATACGAGCCGCTAATGAAAACACAACCGGCAAGCCGTTTCTCTCGGGAAACATAAACGTTCCGCTTGATCCGATGGAGCGTTCGCGTTGAGAAAATACGCGATTCGTGCCGGTAACGTAAGTGATAAACGCGCATAAAACGACAAAGCACGGCGGTCGATCGCGGTCGCGCATTTGCATCGGGTTACCCTAGCCTGATGGAAACTAGCTAGCCGAAATTTGTTCCGATTGAATATATAGTACAGGTCCTGGTGCGCAACAAATTACAATGATCGTCACGTTCGCAATCGATTGAGGAAACGTCTCGGGGGGAAAAAAAACGCGAAAAAGTTCTCTTGCGTGCCCTATCGAACGACTGATGGATCGCTATATACGATCGCACAAATCGTCGGCGTGAAATCAGCGAACCGGTCACCTCCACTCCACTCGCGTAATCGGGCTAACGGACGCAATTACAACGGATAGGCCGCTGACTTGGCAACGACAGAGGCCGACCACCGGTCTCTGTCGTTCGTTGGATGAATTTTCAATACGCACGGGCACGACCCGAAATCGATTTTCTTTTTCGGCCGGGCGCACTGTAACGCGCCGTGCCGTACTGGGAATAAATTCGCGGTTAACGTTCGCGGTGCTGCTGCTGGCTCTGCCGAGAACCGTTACGATCAGGCGGGGAATCAGGGGCGGTAGCCGTTCGCTTCCGACATTCTATTTACCGGAAAGACGGCGATATTATGCAATCGATGGGAATGCCAGGTTGTACACATGCACGCGCGCACAAAGAGTCTCCTTGAGGAGACATCGTCCAACGACGAGACGGGGAGAGAAGCGGGACAGGATGGAAGGACTTGTGTACGCTCGATTCTATGCTCCATCTGCCGCGTGTGCGACGTGGGCGGCGTCGAACTCGCGCCCGGTGTTGTTAAAGGATATGATATTAATCCTGGAATGCTAAGCTCAGGGACGTTGACACGCCCGGTTTATAGATTCGAACAATTGATCATTATTCGCTGCTCTGCGTGTACTTCGCTAGTTGTAGATGATTATCATTCCTATGGTAATATTCATAGAAAATGGAATCCATTTTTGTAATAAAAAGCAACGTGATTTTAATTAGTTTGACATATTGGACAAGTTTTTAATTAGTTTGAATTTTACACTTTAAATAAAAATAGTTAATAAAAACATACCTGAAAATACTATTATGTTGCAAATTACTTTAACATGGAATTATTCTACGAATATTTTTTTGTCTAGAGAGAATTTTATAAATTTGTTTTTTTCGAAGACTTAACTACATTATTTTGCCTCCATAATAAATCTCTAATTTCGTTATAATAAAAATATATAGGTTTGATCCTAATGGTTGAAACATTTTTGATTTTTCGTTTTAACACCCATTTGCCTTTATCATAATTAAAATAATAATTATAATAATATAGATAATAATGTATAGATCGTGTTTTTCTAGCTGAAGAATGAGCTGCATATCCTTTCCGATACTTTAATGTTACCGAAAAGAAATACTAAATTTTAATAAATAAATAGAGTTAAGTAAATATTTGTTAAATATAAACATATATTTATTTAATACAAAAACCATTAATTTGATTTAACTATCATGTTTTTATTGAGTAAATATTTATTTACTGTAAATAAATGTTTACTTAGTACTATTAAAAAAAATACATTAAGATTTAGTAAATTTTTTTTCAATGTACTATCGATTGGATTTGATTTCTTTGCAGGGTTAACAACCTCGGTCGCAAGACGCACTGCCGTCGCGATGAACCTTTCAGTATAAGGAGAGTAGTATCCCCGCTATCTTCCCTTCTTCCTTTCTCATAGTGAGTTATAGAAACAGTTTGCGGTATCGCGCTTCGTCGTTTCGGCGAGCGCCGCCACTATATAGACGATGCCCTTATATATTCGAGCAATATTGCACCGATATTGCATCCTGTAACCCCTTCAGATTCCGCCGCGTCCAACGCTACACATAGGGAATAAATAGGAAGGTGGATAGCGGAGAGTACTATTATTTGCTTCGATACATTGCCGACTTTCCGTAGATGATCGTAGCCGCTGATCGTTTGCATGAAAATTCTAAGTGTAGATGAAAAATGAACAACTCATTTCACAAGAATATTCTTAATTTTGCCGCTATGAGTGATATATTAAATAATGTACACTCACTCGCAAACAAAACGGGTCATTATAATATTACAATGGCCCGGTTTTTTGTGTGTAAATATATTTCTGCATATATTAAAATAACATATAATAATTTTGACATATGCAGGATATTTTTTCGGGGATTTCTGTTATCACATAAACAACATGTTTAATCAAAAGTTAAAAAGGATTATAATGATTGAGATTTATTCTCTTATTTAAATTGAAATTTTACTTAATTTCCAACTTAATAAATATATAGTAGAACATACTGATGAAGGCCGAAACATTTATGACTTCTAATTTGTAAAGATCGTTTTAAATATATTACATCGCAACAAACAACCGGCATATTGGCTTTATGCTCCTTTTTTAACTTTTGTTTATAAATTTTTAGCCATTATTAATCTCTACGGAATATTTTTAATGTTATTTCAATGAATTGTTTTTTCGAATATTTTAGAACTTAGTATGTGCGTCTCCTTCTCGTTTCTGATGTTGAATAGAAAAAATATGATATTGTTAAGTTTTTTTAATAATAACTTTTATTGTTTTATAGGTTAAAGGATAATATAGGCAAAATACAGTTATTAAAAACAAAATGTGTAAATTATGAATAGGGTATTCATTAATATTCAGTGTATATTCTGATTTCGGCTCAAAAACTTATCGAAAATTTTCTTTGCGTATATCTAACACTTCGTCAAAGCTTTAATAATGGAAGTTACAAAAGTTATTTACATATCGTAACGAGGAGAAACAAGTATTTTGTGACAACAAAAAACTTACTCGGAATAAAAAATAAAGTTATACTTTTTTGTAATTAAAAATGAAAAATGAATAAAAAATTTCAGAAAGAATTTTAACCTCCTAAACCCTCTCTTCCTAGATACACTCATGTTCTGACACATATGTACACAAATATTAATTTCTACGTGACATTGTTAAAAATATATTATCGAAATTCAAGAAACAAACAAACATTAGAGATTAAATTTTCAATTTTGTTTTTAATCATGTGACATATCAATACGTATTAAATGAAACTGTAAATGCTTAATTTACGTTGCCAACTATTTTAAAAATATTTGTTAAATACCATATCATATAATTATTACACTGTTTTAATTGTCAGAGAATTATTATATTATTATATTATTATTATTATATATGTATTATCATGTTACCATAATTATTTTCGAAATATGTGATCTATCGTCAGAACAAAATCGAATGAATATGATGCTATTACATATACAGTGCCCGGGTGGCAATCTGGCAATCCGCTAATCAGCAGTTCCATTCGTATCTTCCCAAACTACGCAGTAACATTTTTTCTCGGCAAAAACGGCTGTAGTCGTAGTCCTCTAATTAACACGGGAGACGTGAGCCGAGACGTTACATTCTTTCTCCGATCTGTTCACGGCGAGACACCAACCACCGAGAAAACCGGCCGCCTCAATTAAGATATCGCCAAGTTTAATGCTTCGACTCTCATTTTGCGACAGTAATCCGTGGGGATTCGGCGAAACGTTGTCGTCGCCGCCGTCGCCGCGGAGTTTCTCGCGAGCGAGTAAATGCGAGGAAGCAGAAGGGAAAAAAGGAAGAAAAAAAAGAATGAAAAAAAGAAAAATACAGAAAAGAGGATTAACGGAGAGATGGGCATATACCGCGGTTGCGCGCGATACGGATGTACCTTAATTACCAGGAGGGGTCCAAACGATCGGAAGGACCGCCGCGTCGGGGATTTGGGTTATCTTATCCGGGCTCAGTCAGTATCGAGCCCGATGTTCCCTGCCATTGACGTTATTAGCATAACATAAGACTGGGGTTGAACACGCTGCGTGGGCGGCGCGCGCGAGCCCCCAAGACGACGAAGACGACCGATAGGGACGAGGACGAGGACGACTACGACAAACAGGAACAAGCAACGTGGGGTACACGAGCTCCGGGCTCCGGGATCGTAACGCATCCGGATATCACGCCGCGTTGTTCAGATGCGATACTCGATTCGCAAGGAGGGGCCGCGCGGGCCCCCTCTCGGCGTGGACCCTTCGGCGTCCCTCCCCCCTTCTCTCCCCGGGCGATGTAGCTTTAATCCCATCGGTCGCCCTCTCGGGCGTATGCATGGCCATGCATTATTCAAATAACGACGAACGCGCGGCGACGATCGTCGCTTATCCGAAGGAGGGCAATGCAACAGTCCTAAATGTTCGATTTTTATGTCCCCCCGGTGCGATACTCCTATCCACTATATTGAACGTGGCCATTGTCCCATGGGCCTTACTGACTTTACTCGTGGGCGCCCAAGGTATGGCCCGAAAATTCAATGTTTTATCCTGCATCACCGATTAAACCGGATGCACACAAATGCTTACACACTCTGTGTTTTTCGTTTCTCGTATTAGAACGTTTGCTATTTGAAAACTGTTCTCATACAATACAGACGAGTAACTTGAATCACCGATAGTTCAATTCTCTCCCTCTATTTTTATGCTTTTTTTTTCTTTATCATCTAATTTTTTAATTTTTTTATGTTCATTACTTTTTCTGTATACTTGTTTT
Organism: Trachymyrmex cornetzi; assembly: GCF_001594075.2. NCBI lineage: Eukaryota > Metazoa > Arthropoda > Insecta > Hymenoptera > Formicidae > Trachymyrmex > Trachymyrmex cornetzi. The sequence continues at coordinate 1,072,569 of NW_017300081.1, read as the reverse complement.
TCTTATATTCTTTGTAACTTTATTTTTCTTTTTTTCTTGACATTACTTTTAATTTGTATGTATATTCTTACAATTAGAGGGCTTGCCTTAAAACGTAAATAAACGCTCTTTCTCCTTATCTTTCTCGTTCTCTTTCTCTTTATATCTAAAGTTACGTTTTACACAAATAATTATTAATTAAAATTAACTCTCTGAAATTATATGAACAAAATAGTATTCATGTCATTGAAGATAAAAAATCCAATTCTATTTCAGGTCGAACCATTTCATGAAAGCATCTATGCATATTATTCCGTGCTTTAGCGTAAATTATAATAAGGTAACTTTAGATGTACTTAGCAGATATTTCAAGAATATTGGAAAATATCTTTGTCTCCGACGTTGTAAAATGGAAAGATACATCTAAATGTCCTCTTTAGTGCTTGGAATTAATTTGGAGATCAGAAATCTATTCTGAATCGAATCCCGTTATACAGCTCGTGCTAACGCCTGCAAACAACGAGCAATGTCGTTGACGAGCCCATAAAATCATCGCTATCGTGTCTGAAATCGCGTCGAACTCGATGTTGGAGCGTCGTTATATGATGTTCCGTGCTACGGTTCGCAAATTAATTAGGAAACGATCGCGACGCGATTGCGTTATGTCGATGAAGCACGAGTAATCGAGCGGGATGTTCGGTGTGCAACATAACGGCGACGATTCTCGCGAATCCGCCACTATCATCGAACGTACGAGGGGAATCCGCGGGATAGATAGATCTAGATATCCGACTTCGGACTACAATCGATCACAGGTAGCTGCAGGGAATCGAATCACGCGAAACTATCATAAACGTGAGTTACGCTTCGTCGAGTGAGCTCAATTTAATTGTAACCGTGGATATCCCGTATACTGTAAGACTGGTCCATATGACGATGAGGAGAGCATCCCGGGGAGGAGGAGGGGGGAGGGAAAACACGTGCATAATATTACGATCGGCACGATACTCAGCAACAGGAAATTGCAGTATCGATGAAACAGCTCCGGTAGATATCCAGGATGTTTAACACGAATTGCACAGTGTGGACATGATTTGCACGATAGTTTCTTTCTGGGCAATAACTTCTTTTAATCCCGTAATAAAGGATCGTTTATAGAACCATCGAATTCTCGGTTGAAAAAGAAAATAAATTATGCTGCGCGAAAATATTCTCATTTCTTCAGCATAATTTTCGCATCTAGAGAGAGAGCCTCCCCTAATACACCATGAAATAAGGCTAATATCTCATGTCGTACGGCGAATTCATTGAATATACTTATTGTCTGTCGGAGGCGACTTATTGATTTTCTCGAAAAATTTCTGGGGTATTCAGAAATTCTTCGTCAGATAACCAATCAGTGCATTCAACAAATTTGTTGTACGCTATGTGAAATATTTAGATAAAATATTAAGATACTCTCGTGTTTTGAAATCGTAAGTGTCACTTTGTCAGCTAGCAAATGTTTCTTTGCTATACGGTTAAAGAAAAAAATTTCTTTGATTTGAACATAATTTCTTTAAAATCGAATATAATTTCTTTAAATCGAATAAATTTTTTCATTTAATTTCAACAAATAATGTTTAAATCAAAGAAATGACGTTCATATCAAAGAAATTTTTTCTTTAACCGTATAGTGAAGAAACATTTCTTTAAATCGAAGAAATCTTCCTCTGGGTGGTCATATATGTATGTAAAAGAATTGTTAAATAAATTATTCTTTTTGTAAATTTATTTTTGCATAGATTATATAAAATAATTTAAAAATAATAAATCGCTAATTGCATGTTGAAAAAAAAACGAAAAAATAAAGTAGCTAAAAAAGAATTTTTATTTTTTAATTTTTATTCCTTGCACATTTGTGTTTTCTTCAGATTACGAACACATTAATTTATTCGACTTTGCGCGTAATTTAATTTAATAATAGCAATTTAATTTACTTCAAGAGATATATTGTTTATCTAATTCATTCATAGTAATAATTCGAAAATCACGTTTTTTTTTAGTTGTGTTAATTTTGAAGTAAAGGAGCAATATTTTCTTTTCATTTCGTCAATTTAACATTTCATGAACGGCTCTATCATCTCTGAGGACAAACAACACGTGTCGCATATGTGTAGTGCATAATTTGCCAACGACTTGTTTGATTTCCCATCAAAACCGAGATAGAATCGTGACATAAAAGACTCGACGAGGCACGAAGCACTCTATCGTAGTGATCTAGTTCTCCAATCAACTGGAAAACGACTATTGTACACGGTAGTTCCGTTTACAATTAGTCACTGCAGTTGAGGAGTATGGTTACGTCAATGTCCTGATGAATGTGATGCCATAATATTGTATATAGGACACATTATGCGGAACGCAATGCACAGTCGCGAATATGAACTGTGAATTGTATAGAAAATTTATGCTTGGAACTGAATTGTTATTATCGATCAGTTGCGAAAATAATCAGTTTAATTTAGACAAAGTACAAATATTTTAAATTTTTGTAGGTATAATTATCAAGAAAAATAAAACAAAAGAAAAAATCACGGATTATGCGAAACGAACATAATAATAATAATAATAATAAAGGTAATTAACTTGGAAATATAAGCAAGTCGATTCATTAATGCGGACAGAAGTTAATTTCGTGAAGAACCATTCAAGAAACGACACGGGAAAGTCGAGGGGCAACGAGTACGATTTCGACGCACAAATTAAATGCCTCTGCGAGGGACGACTCTTGTCGTCTCTCCGCGTTCATGTCGTTAGGGTGCCGGCGGCAACGCAGTAACATTTTTGAGAAATAAACCAAAAAAACTCCAGCGTGACACGCCCAAGGACAGGAGTTTAATTACTTCGACAGGGCAATTAGGCCTAACGAACGACACTTATGTCTGGATAGCCCTACATAATGAGTCACCCGATATTTATCTATTCTATCCGTTCCTGTCACCGGCCGTCCCTTTTTTCCCTCTCGTCCTCGCGTCCCCATACATACAACGACAGCTGAATTCTTGCCGCTTGATAGATGATAATGATAGATGGATTCGACGTAATATCAGATGAATCTTTCGTTCCGATATGATGGATAATAATGATTCGCGAGGTTGACGTATCATCGGCTGCAGCTTTTATTCGCGTGATAGATAACGTGCGTGGAGACAGGCGGCTGCACGAAAAACTTTTTCATCCGATCGAATCTTGCTATACGCGGCGACGCGACGGCGGGAATCGGTTAATATAGATACCTCGATATGAAGCGAGCGAGAGTAACGGAGTGTTAACAAAGCGACACTGATTCAATGTCAATTCCTCGAGTAGGTTGGAGTAATTGCGCGTCCGCGATTGCCGTGCGCTAGTAATAATTAATCAACAACGATCGCGGGAGCGACTGAAGGCTTGTGCATCCTCAAGGATGTGAGATGCGCCAGTTGCGCAACGGCGTCTATTAATCGTGCCATCCGCGCTTAATCCGACGGATGCGCGGATATTAATTTACGCCCGGAGTAATTACGCGACCATAAACGATTCGGCAACAGTAACTAACGCCGAAATAATGAATAATTGTCGCGTTGTTACATACCGGGCACTAGTGCGCGCGCGCGCGAGCGCACGTAGCGCGCGGGTCACGTGGAATGCTTGCAATTAAATCAATTAAGCGACCCTTCTGTTTAAACGGAAATGGATACTAATTTGCGCCCGGAGTAATTTCGCGACCGTAGACAAATAAGGGATAACTAACAACCGTCCTGTTGACACGTTCGCGAGGTACTTGACATCAAACGTGTCGAGAGCTTGTAATGTTAAGTTACAACTGTAAGGTATCACATTTATTTCTCGCGAACTTGTCGCACGTGCTTAGCAACAGCACAAACAGCGTGTTAAATAAATCCAATAAGACTGCATGTATTCATATTTTAAAATAGACGGTTTATTTTACGAACGCGTAAACTTTAGTACTTTCGTTATCTCGCACACACGCGGTTTAGTTGTCTTGACAGCTCTTCTTATAGAAGCGATAATACTGAAGAGAACAAGTCTCAAAACGTGAAATTCATTTTTCGCGCAAATACTACCGTTGTGCTTGTTACGCGTTTCCGATCGATCATTATATTATACTCGCATGTGTACAGCTGCAGGCATATTATATCCATATTACTCGCGCTGTACACCCAATAAATTGTAATTGATAGCAGTGAAAATCGATATCGTATTATCATCATTATCACTATCGCAACTCAAGCCAATAATTGGATTGTTATTCATCATACAAAATTTAGTATATGATATACTGGACTCGTCTTAATAACGCGGCCGCGTACAATAGCCCTTTGCGTTTTACGCGTTTTTCCGTATAGTTTACAATGCATAAATAATATATTCGTGTTAGAAAAATGAATTTAGGGGGAGGGGGAGGGAGCTTTTCTCACAATGGAACGTAAAAATATAAATTATTCGCACGAACGACCTGACTGAAAATGAAAATGGTACTTTCAGCGAGTGAATTTAAATCGCCCGTGGCCGAGGCGAGGATCGGTCGCGACGCCATTTTTTCGCGTTAGAAAATTTTACTCTCGTACGTATCCTGATGTAACTTTTTGCGCAGCCTGGCACTAGACTTTTATGATCAGTCATCCTCCCAACCGCAAATGTAGCGATACTAACTACTTTCATCATTTTTTTCCCTCCCGTCCCTGCCGTCGCGCTTTCACCCTTAACGCTTTTATGGTCCGCTTTAATATACGACACGATTATTCTTCGCCGTTATCCAGAAACTTCGTCGAAAAGGATCCCATTAAGTGCAGATCGGATTGGTATGGTATATCGAACGCGCAACAGTTCACTCTCTATCAGGTCTTATTATCTAGTACTAAGGATAAATGCACCGTGCTTCTTCGTCTTTTCGGTGCCCTTCTTTCGTGCGGGATTATCTGAACGTGGAATATATCATCACGCGACAATGGCGAACTCTTGAGGTCGACCGCGATCAAATGACAATCAAATTTGGCTTAAAGTTCAATAACTCCTGCGGCCATTAAATTTTAGTATTACGACGTCAGAATATCGACAATTTAAGTCTATATCGTAAAGGACCGAACGTTTGCATCTACAATTTCGGATTTTATCTTTTTTTTTTATAAGAATTTGAAAGACTTGATCAGATTCATGACAATCGTCCATCGTTGCGGCACATTTCAAATGCTGTTCCAGAAAAAAAAGACGGAGTGAAAGAGAGAAGTGCGGTTAATTTCTACATTCTCTTAGCAGGTCGATTTTTAACAAGGCTCAATTCATCGCCAAACCCGGCGGACTTTCAAACACGCGATTTGAAATTAAATTTCATAACTTTAAAGTTGCGAAAAATGATCCGTCTCGGCACGGATTCGCAGGGAGAACTTCAACCCGACACGTTTTCAATTACACTACCTGCGCGATACAATGTATTTCGCTTTAATGTAATATAGCACGCCGATCTTTCTCGCAACCTCGAACACGGTGTGCTCGGTTATCATTAAGAATGAGAGAATCGCGATTTAATGCGGAAAAATGGGAGGAACGCCGGCGATAATCTCATAGTGCAATCATTACTCTAACTTATTTTTTTCTTATTATAACATTGTTCATTATTTTTCGTTATATTTTTAGTAATTGAACTTAGTAACATTCAGTGTTGACTGTTTATTTTATGCATTCTATGTGCCCATTAAAATATACGTAATCAAAATAACAATATTTACATATCTTATAATATTTAATGAATATTTAATGAAAATCGATCGATGAGATTAAATACAAATGAGTGAAAAGTACCATATTCGGACAAGGCGGTCTAATAATATTTGTTGTAAATTATACAATTTCCAGTTCCAAACTAATTGTATAAACTCATAAGAAATATTATTAGACATAAAGAATCACTTTGATCGAATATAGTATTTTTCACTTATGTATATTATAATATTTACTCATATATATTGCAGTTTACGAAATTTACTTCATATTTGCAGATATAGTGCGTGCAGTAGATAATGTATCTATGGAAAACTAGCAACTCCTATTAGTCGATGCTAAAACCCTCATTAAAATCACAACAATTCCTTGTTCGCGATTAATTTCATATAGTACTCTAATTAAAATTACATCAAAAGCCCGAGCAGTTAGTTTCTACAGTTGTTAATTACTCGTTTAAGCTGCATAAATGCGCTTTTCTTGTTTCCGCTCGCTAAAGCAAGTTCCATCATTGCCTCTTTATATTTTATCCTTTAACTTTTTGCATCAAAATTTTAATACTTACGAGGTGAAAATACTGTGAACACCACTTAACTATCTACAACTTTACTGAAGACGCAATATCTTGTGCATTGCTCTAAATTTTTAAATCTCTTAAGAGGCTGCAAACGTCAGCCATTTTGGATTGTGACATTGTAAAAGCGAGATAATACTTATAGTCTTTTCGACTGTAGTGAGTTTCAATCAATTCGTGATTGAACTCGAAAGTACCACAATCTCGTCCAGTTAAGAACCAAACTAGAGCATATGAGGACATTCATCGATCTCATTTTGATTTAAACCCATTGCAATCGAAAACGATATTACATACAAACAACCTGTGCGATTTCTAATTCAAAAAATGTTCGTTTATTAACCATTGTTTTGGTTTGAAAAAGTGGACTTTTAAAATATATAGTACAAGACAACTAATTTACAATATGACACAAAATGAAAATAAAACAATTATAAATATAACTCTTTAAAATTAAATATAACTTTAATAAATCGTTCTGGAGATTATAAAAAATTAAAAAAAATCATTTTCACGTTTGTCCGATGTGTGTCACGTTAATAATCTAATACATTTTGCATGAGTGCTTGTCAAACAGGAGAATGAATAAAAAAAAATCATTTATACAAGCGCAGGAATTATTCATCATCCTTCGCTTCTAATGTTACAATTCAGAATGACGGACAATCCAAGGTATTACCAATTTTTAGATGGTCACGATGAGAATATTTCTTTGTGTGTGTGCGTATAATTTAAAATCATCTTATCTCATTCAACTATTATCTGTGAAGCTTTTTAACGTTCGCGACAAAGGATCGAGCGGGCACTTTTCCGTGATAAAGAATTCCGTGAAGTTAAAGAGTCAAGGAGCAGAAGGGAAGGAGGAGACAGGAATCCGCGGTGAGAGAACGTAGAACGCCGAAGGGGTCGGGGTCGACGCCACAAATTTGAGCTTAGAGTGATTAATCGCACGCTGTTCACCGTCCGTGTGCCGCGTTACCGGTGCACAATTACTTACACGGTGACGCGTAATATGCGAGTCGAGCGTTTCGCGCGTTATTATACACACCCTGCGCCGCCCGGTGTTTATTACCGTCGAGTCCCTCGTGTCACTCCGGCAGAAACACAAAAGAAACCCTATTAGCATTAGCCATGCAAACGATTTTTAAACCCGCTTTCAAGAGAGCCCGACGCTACG
>NW_017300081.1:1057718-1065060 GCF_001594075.2 Trachymyrmex cornetzi | reverse complement strand
ATAGAAAAAGAGAGAGAGCGCGAGGGCGAGACGGTAAAGGGAGAAACGGTGCTGAAAGACGAGTCCCCTCATTTTTTTTCCTCCTTTTTACGGTGAATCCCGCGTGAGGTTCGTTTTCCGAAGAAAATTGCGAGAGAACGCACGTCCGCGCAGAGAGGTGTTCTCGCGCCGAGCGTTCCGCGCACACATGCCAATCTCTAATCTCATTTTCCTCTAAAAGGAAGCTCTGGACGTTATATTCCTCCCCGCCTCGTACACACATCCTTAAACACGACCGCCTACAGCGCACCGCGATCATGTATTATGCATTTGCCACCCCGAAACATGCGCCCGCGCGCGTCCGTACGCGCGTACGCGCGTACGATGAGAGCAGCCGCCAGCCGCGGTATGTTGTGAGAGTACTATGTCGAGGGCGCGTTTAACGCTCGTGTTCAACGCCCGCATCGGAACGAGACTACGAAAGAGAACAAGACATAGAGATACCGACGATTTTCCACTTTCGGCGCAAGGGTTTTCCATCGAATCTAGTTCTCTTTGAATCTCGGATCGCGGATGAATTTTTTACTTTCCCTCCATAGAGATCGCGACCGTTCGGATTTGGATTCGACGTAAATATTCCAATGGATTATCTATTTTGGATCACATGCAGTAGATCGTAGCGACGGCGGATCTGCGGAAGGAATTTGTTTCCTTATTACAATTCACGACCGTACATATCGGAGCAGTGACCTTCTGTTAACTCTCCGCTTGCAAAGTCCACTTGCGTTCATATCGATTTTATAAGATATGACAGATTCTACACGCGTAGAAAAGATTTCCAGAGATCCAATGTTATTGCTCTTCAATTTATCAGAAATCGATACAGAGACAATCATACTTGTTGTTAACAGAAATATTTTACTCTCAAATTCTTAAATTTAAAGTAAGATGATTTTAGACATCGACTTCATACTAAATACTATAGCACATTATGTATTATAACATTGGAATTTATTCTCAAGAATATATAAACTTAAATCTATACGTATTACTCTTGTTTCAAGATAGTCTTTCACTTTAGTTTGTGAGCTGCTTTCATATCGAGGATTCTTAAACTGAATCTACAATCTGTCTCTGTTCAATCCGTCGATAACTTTCGTCACCTATCGTTTCACCACGCGCGCATTTATCCAATCATGGATTTGAATTCTGCCATAAGACTGTGAATTAATTTTCTATTATTAGCCTCACGTGTTGTTCTCCTGATAATCCAGCCCTTTAAATTCCTGCACGATTCCTAAGTTCTAAGTACCGATGTGCATTCATCACGAATACATCGTTTGAAATTCAAGCGAAATAACAGCAAAATGTATGCAACAAAGTCACGGTAGCAGACTTTCAAACTGCCATGCTCCCCCGAGTAGCCATCCGCGACTACTCCCGTAGTCAGTCTCTGGGGTATGGCGAGTTCCCAGCTTCGGAGTCACTTCGCCTGAGACGTTCTAATGCTATCACGGACGTGCGTCGAGGACGAGAGCGGAATCAAAAAACAGCAACTGAGTCCTGGCGGGGCACGACATCGTGAAGCGACGCGACGAGTCGTGCCCGTGCCCCGAGAGCACCCCAGGGCGCATCAAAAGTTCCGAAGAGGCGGTATAAATGTGCTTAAAAGAACTTTCCGTCGCTCGCGCTCGCGCGCTTTGTTCGCCTCCTCTCCTGCAGGCATTGTCTACAAAACGGTTCCTGGCAGGTATCTCGGGGCCCACACGGACTCGCGCGTAGTTTTTCCACGTAATAAGCGCGATCGCGTTACGTCCTTTGTGCACGTTAAGCGCGTGTATTCTTTTCGTGTTGCACTCGTGTATTCTTTTCTTCAAGGCGCGCGTATCTACCAATGCATTTGCTTTCTCCTTTTTTTTTCGATTAAATTTATTCCGGACGGGCGGCAGATGGGGGACCGTTGCAAGAACGTGGGAACAGTGCATGTTGAACGACGTTTAAACAAGTATTTACTGAGATGCGGAAGGTGCAGCTTCTCTCTGAGAATACAAAAGTATATAAAAAGATGATTCTTAACTGTATAAATTTGCCACAAGTTATGAATGACATGCGGGAGAAAGCAGCTATCAAATACATGAAAAGAGAACGATTTTGCTGAAATATTTGACAAATTTAGCTAGATACAGATTTGAAAATAATTATGTTAAATCGTAAAAATAATTATGTGAGAAACATTGAATCATAATGAGCAATGTTGCAAAAAATTTGAGCAATCAACTTGAACGTCCCACACGCGGTTGCACTTCTCCAATTTTTGGAAAAAAATTGACTCGATTTTCCTTCAGTTTTTAGAAAGATCTATCTCCTAGTGGCAATCAATTTCCGACGAGATTATTGCAATTTCCTAGAGACAGAACAGTTTTTGCTAAAATATCTAAAAAATTTAACTAAATATCAGAAAATAAATTGTATTAGATCATTAAAATAATTTTAGGACGCTTTAGTTGGTTGCTAAAATGTCAAAACTTTTCGCAGCATTGCTCATTATATTTGAGTGTCGTACATAATAATTTTGATAGTCCAACAAAATTATTTTTAGGTCTGTATGTACATAGCTTTATTGAATTTTTAGATATTTCAATTTAGGAAAAACATAAAACATACAGTACAGGTCAACGCTGGCGTTGAGTCTTATTGCCTGTACTGTATGTTTTATGTTTTTTTAAAAATTGTTTTAATTTAAGGAGTCTATAAAAACTTATTAGTTTTTTGTTAATTTGTAATTTCTCATTGTTAGATATTTCAACTAAACCGTTCTTTTTGTGTATACACTTGCTAACAAATATATAGAGAAAAGCCCCCCATTATGAGATAAGCGCTTAATATGAGATAGCGGCGTTTCTGCTAAATTAATAAACGCTATCTATTGGTTCCACCATGAATTTATTGCTCTTGGATTGAAAACTATTTAGTAGATGATTTTAGAATTTGGATGTCTTTATAAATTTCATTGAGATGAGCATTTAAATCTTGTTTATTAATTAATAAATAAATATTTGGCAATAAATTTTTCATGTAGTGATAGAGGAAGGTCGTACTAATAGAAAAATACAGGATATGTTGAATTGCTTAATTACAGAAGTAGATTTGATAACGTAAAATTCTAAGGCGTAGAAATCGTAATATGAGAGAGAGATACCCAGGGTATTTTTAATATGAAATAACTCATGCTCCTATGTTATAAATTCCTATGTTAAAAAGTCAAAAAATCGTTGCTAAAGTATAAATGTTATTGTACAATAATAAAAGACAACTGGAATGAACGTCGAGTGCCTATTTCTGCAATGCTTGATTCCAACTACCTGAAGACGAGTTCTGGGTATAATTTATATCTATCATGCTCATTTTTTGCGTACGCTGGCTCTGTTTGTTTATATTTTAGAAACATTAAATAAAATTTTTTAATTTTAATACTGATATATTTTGCGTTTTACTATCGATTTCTCGGGGCATCTCATATCAGGAGCACAATTTTTTGATTTTGCGATTTGCTCATTTTTTACATTTCTTTAATTAAAAAAAAAATTGAATTTGAATTAAATTTTATATAACATTATCTTAAAGTTTATTAAATTCCCTTCAAAATGACCTATTATTTTTTTAAATTCTGCCTATAAACTTGTAGCATTTACTCAAAATGAACTCAATATCTCGTAATAACTACCTTTCCTCTATAAATTAAATCGTAATAGAACTTGGATCAATCATCTATCAAATAGTTCGAAGAATTAATATTATTTTATTGTATTACAGTTTTTTAAGATTAAATTTGGGAAATTTGGGGGGATTATTAATATTTTAGATTGATTGCGTTGAAAGTCCGACAACAATTCAACATCTTAACATTCAGACCGTAGTGGCGCTTCGTATTTAAAGTAATGTTTCTAATATCATTTTGTTTGCGATTTCGATAGGTAAATTCGCTCTTTTATTCGTCCATATACATATACACACGCGTACATAGAATATACGCACAGAGTTACAATTTATTCCGTAAAAATAAATTAATCGAGCGATGCATGTACACTTGTTTGTGGAATCGCCAAGCGTTTTGGAATTATTTGAACGGAATGAACGAATCACTTACGCGAATGTAGACACTTTAACGTCTTCCCTTTTGATTATTTTTCGCCACGATTTCTATCACCGTCGCATACGTAATAATGTAGCGAAACATGGGAGTGGGCGAAAATTCCTCGATATTTTATCAGCGCTTCCGCGTTCCCGCCACACGACGCGACGACTCAATTTCATTCTGATGCACACGCGCGCCCTTTCTGTATTCATTTTACGAGTAACGCGAGGTTATTCCGTAAGGTCAACTTTTATACCACAGAATCCGCCCAGGAAAATTTCATCGTCCGCTCGCTCTCTCGTCGTCTGACTCAAACGACGTAAAAGGAGTCGCTCCATTGATCGGTTCCTGGCGACACACTGTTTCTATGACGGCTATTGTATAAAACAACGATTGAAGGAGAAACGGATTTTTTAAGAAATTCCAATCTGAAGCTTTCCCACCGATGAACTAAAGACATTGCAAAATAAAGTTAACTATTCTTTTTATAAATAATTTCAAAAACGCAAAAAGGTGAATAAATAATGTGCACGCGCGTGTGTATATTTTTTATTTGAAATCATCTCTTACGTAAAACATTTTCACCGATTTTATATGTTTCTGGATCACGCAAATAATATCTGAAAAAGAAGAGTTCGTGGAAGTTTTGATTGGTTTTTCCATTGGAAAATAATTGTATAATTAATTATGCAAAAAAAAATTTTGTAACCGGGAAAAGGGTTACATGTGCAAAAACAGGTCAATCCAATAAAACTGAATAAATGAAACGTTTCTGTAGGTCAGTATACACAGTCATAAACGCGCGTGGACGCAGACTCTCTCTGTTGCGTTTTATAACTGGCCTGAAAGGTTACTTATAGATTAATTTGTTTCGCTTATTGCCATTTGCGCTCCGTAGCAAAACGAAATACAATCGTATTGGGACGCATTTTTCAATTTGCGGCGGAGTGAAAAACGATATTTAACTTTCGCTGAGTCCGGGAAGCGCCGCACCGCGTTAATCGACATCGCGTTACCCGACCATTCGCCGTCGTGTGGGCGCACAGCCGCACAGCCGCACACGTCAACGTAGGTCCAATCTTTACGACCGGTTCGCGCCGTTTTTCGCTCGCGCTTTGTAGAACCAACGGTTGTGCCACAAATTCCGATTTGTACACAGCGAAATTCTATTTATAAAGTGGTGGGCGCGCTTTAAATTAAATTCGATCTCGCATAGCCCGATGCACGAGCCCGGCCTCGTCAGGGCCGTATGTGCACGTGGCAACAACGCTCGGCTTTACTGAACGGATTATTCCACCCTAAATCGTGTTTTCGGCTGAAACGTCGCCCTGACATTGGCATTCGTTGCCGTTGGTTGCCCGAGGTAGGCGGAGGACACCTGCGTGGGTCGAAGGGTTCCGGTCCCCTCTTGTCTCTTCTCTTTCTCTCTCACGGTATCTGCCCATCCCCACCTCCCCCCTCCCCCCCGCTGTCCCTTTCTCTACCAGTCCTTTGTTGCCTGATATTTGTTTTTTCTCTAATGTTACCGTCCGCTGCTGGCTGACAGCGAACGAGATTCGATCGTTGTTTCTACGCCCAGGTTCCTATTCCAGATCACCCTGCCGGCAACTCGTTATTGCCGACCTTCTCAATCTTTTTCCCTCCGAGTTAACGAGTTTCGTAATTTTTCCAGCGTTAACATCGAAGGGGCGGAGAGGCGTCCAAGTGTCCCACGCAGTCACGAGGGCCCTCGTCTTCGGACGAGAGTGTCCTCGTCGGAGAACGGATGAATCGCGACATGTCAACGGAGATCGCAAGAACGGCGGCGCGTGTCCGCTTAAACGTAATTTACGATTCGCAAAAGAGAACAGATATCGGCGCAACATGTTAATCGTAGTTTTAAATTAAGCGTGATGACGTGACTCTCTCCTTTCGTAAAATATGCGCCGTCATGATTGCAGCAAGCAGGGTAGGAAACAAGTTTGCATTTTTTTTTGCGATTTCACAATGAGATATTGAATAAAAAACTATATCCTCTCTCGAATTTTATTTGATAATTTTCGTTTATATATCGAGCGTTAAAATTAATGTGCTTCATCATATTCAAACTTTTTATGAATTTAGTATACAATGATCAAATCTTTCTATTTTCCTCTTCCAATCTGCACACACGAACTGAATATTATTATTCATTTCACTTGTCATATCACATGTTCTTTTGTTTTTCATTCATAAATTTCATTGGATTTTTATTTTCAGATTTATCGCTATCGTTTCGCCTTTTACTGTTTATTCATTATTTATAGCTTTTAATATTTGTAATCCTCTTCCATTTATAATAATAATTACTATTCTAAATATTTTTTAATCTTTTTTGTTATATATAAATTACGGTTAACGATTATCCGTTTATCTGAATATCCGAACCTTGATATCCGGGAATCAGCAGAAATTCTAATTAGGGTTGACGATTTCACCTGAATCTATAGATATCTGAGTATCCGGTTATTCTGATAGTGATATTATCCAGATCCTATATCCGAATATTTAGATAGAATATTACACAGATCAAGATCCGGATATTCGGATAAACGGATGATCATCAATTCTAAAATAAATGTGTATTAATTCAATAGTTTTACGTTTTATTAAAATACGTTTTTATATTAGGAATCGCGAATATCTTAAAAATTCTAAATGAGAAAAAATAATTTTAATTATTAGCAATTTAAATAATGTATTAAAATAAGCTCCAGTCAATAACAAATAAAAAATATATCATAAGGGACTGTCTGAGCTTAGCTAGATAACGTGTGCTAGTTTAAATTATTAGAAAAAGCACTAAGAAAGGAAAGACGCGATTGTAAGAAAAATCTGTATGTATTGCATTCTGCATAAAAGTGTATTAATTTAATTATTTTATATTTTATTGAAATACCTTTTACATTCGAAATGAAATAATACACAGTAAAAAATCGTGCGTCCATATGTAGAATTTTTCTTGTGTTACTACATTTTGATTATTACTTCAATGTAAAATAAACATACAATTGATATGTTATTATTTTTGTAACATTTTGATGTGTTAGATTCATGTCACCTTTCTAACTTAACAATTGTGTATGTCAATTAAAAATGTAATATTATTTTGGGTGTTTTTAACACAATTGTTTCAATTAATCTATATATCTCAAAGTCAATTTAATATCTAAGAATTTTTTCATTCACATTATACGAATAAAAATGTTT
>NW_017300081.1:1017770-1057581 GCF_001594075.2 Trachymyrmex cornetzi | reverse complement strand
TTAATAAATAACACAAGACGAATGAGTTACTTTAACTTAAAATTTAGAGTGGATCTCCTGGGACATGTAAAAAATGTTAAAATTAATATTTTCTTTTACTGTATATTTAAAAAATTCTAAATGAGCAAAAATAATTTAAATTATTAGAAAAAAACACTAAGAAAAAGGAGAGACGCGCGGTTGTATCCTGTCGTAAGAAAAATCTGCATGTGTTGCATTCTGTAGATTTACAAAATGTGCGCCGTTTATTTCAAGCTCCTTTATTCTACAGCATTCTACAGTATTCTACCGACGCAGTGCGCCATACGAGGTGCAACGCGTGTTCTCTCGCGGCGCGTGTAGTTGGATAGCCGCAGAATTTTGAAACTGCCTCGAGTCTCGCCAAGTCAGTAGCATTTTCTACCCGTGTGGCAATGTACGATAAAGTCGTGCATCGCGTTCCTTATATCAGAGTCGCGTGCAATTTGATAGGACATGCAAAGATGCTCGTGGTTTGCGGTACGGCGCGCGTGGGAATGCTCTGTGACCCGCGGTTTCGCTGTCGCCATCTTCTCTTTATCCCCCCCCTTTAACTTCCGGCACCGAAAGGAGACGCTCAATTGC
This sequence comes from Trachymyrmex cornetzi, assembly GCF_001594075.2. Classification (NCBI taxonomy): domain Eukaryota; kingdom Metazoa; phylum Arthropoda; class Insecta; order Hymenoptera; family Formicidae; genus Trachymyrmex; species Trachymyrmex cornetzi. The sequence continues at coordinate 1,056,978 of NW_017300081.1, read as the reverse complement.
TTCTGCAATGCGATCGAAACGGCGTAACGAAATTTCGGGACTCCCTTCGCGAATCTGCGTGAATCAATGTTCCGGTTCAATCTCGTCGTGCGCCTTGCGCTTCCAATAGAGCGTAAACGCCTGTACCTGTAAACTGAAAGTACGCCCGACATTCGGGAGGGACGTGTGGCGAAACCGGCGTGAATAGATACGTGGAACGACCATAAAATCGTTCCACCGCGGATTCCCCGAGGCATTAAAGTGGACAGTCGTGTAGCGCGTCGTAAAACTTTAGATTCTTTCCCAATTTTTTGAATCACACCCGGCACGACCGTGGTCGTTAGGTACCTATGGATGATACCGCCGATGGTCCGATTGATAATCAACATACGGTGTATAAATTTTCCTTCCCCTCGTCCGTAGTTCACGGGGATTATGTTGTAAACCGAAACGTATGGGACAGGTATACTATTTAGAATGTAGGAGTGTCGGCTTCTCGAGGCCAACCGGATACTCGGGTGGAATACATTTCACCAGTTTAAGGCTCAATTATCACACCCAATGATCGTCTTGATGGATCGCCTTGACCACGCTTTCTACGTACGCGTGGCTTATAAGTAATGCAAAATCAGTATTTTACAGAACGCAGACGGAACTATTTAATAATATAATAATGTTCCCCGCTTTAAAGATGATCCCTGCTTAATACATGAAGCGAAGTAAAACGATAATACGTCGTTTCACGAACGCCTGAATATTCAAATCCGTTTTCTGTGAAAATTATTAAATTAATACTTAACATGCGTGTGCGCTAAGTCCTTAAGTCTATAAATATAACTTTGTTGGATATCGGATTTGGCATTAACGTTGAACAGTAACGTCTAACAAAATTACTCGCGAAAGTGTCAATTTTCGCACTCCTATCCTTGCTGAAGTATCGTAAAACGCATACAGGCAAGAACGTGTTTTGCCAAATGCGTTACATTCGAATATTTCCGACGTAGCGTTGTTAATATATTCGTAATTTACATGTCAATTTTGCGCCTTATTCGCAGCAGTATTTTTTTCAGCCCGGTTATCACGTGTTCAGGCACGAGAATTACCGCGTTAATAAAATTTCTCGTTAAAATTTCCGGCGGCAGAATGAAGTCCGGCGTTTTAACAGAGAGACGGCTAAAACTAAATCAAATGTAAATTGTAAATACTTAATCAAATATATAAATCATTTCGGTTGTAATATATAGTTGATTATGATAAAATATTAATTATTCGGTATTCACATGACAATAATATTGTGTATACAAACTTTCTACAGAGATAATGCCGAATTAACATAAATACATATCAAATTTCAGAATTATATTAACCAATTAAACTAATTTTAACCGATTAAACTGATTTTCTTGTCAAAGTACATATTTATTAAGTTAAAATATAGAAAACTTGGAAAGAGAATTCATATACTTATGTCACACAAAAGACTGCAATCTCCATATTGTGACCTCGTTAGAAATAAAACAATTATTACTTAAATTCCCACGGAGTCCACCATTAATTTAATAAGCATTCTTCTCGTGGCGCTCGCGAGAGAAAGAGAATTGATTTCGCAGCAATTATGAGCCCGACTAATTACCGCACCAAGTACAACGCAACGAGCAATTATTCACTCAATGCACAATTATATCGGGCATTCTTCGGGCCATGTTCCCAGAAAATATCTTCCCGTAAATAGACGCGTCTAAGCAATGCTATCCCGCTGTCTGTCCCGAAGAGATTCAATTGTTTTCCAATAAATTATTCCGACGGTCGGCGCCGTGCCGGTGATTTTCTCGACGTCGAGAAGCGAACGTCACAGAGGACCGATTCCACGGACGCCCGTAAAAAATTTACTATCCAACATATATCGCGGAGCGAACGAGGCGTGGCGTGGCATGGCGTGGCATGGCGTGGCCTGGCGAGGTCGGGAATGGAGAGATCACGCCAAGTATTTGGCCGGTGAGCAGTGACGTTATCTCGACCGCGGCACCGTTGATCACCGTTGATCCGCGTAACCGAGCCTAATCACACGATCGGCAAGACGCGCCGTTTTACCCGATTAAGCAGAAAAGTTGAAGTCACCGGAGCGTGTGTCGTATTCGCCAAGTGATAATTTATGGGCACTGTAGGAGAGAGGGAGAGATGATGGGCTCCCTCTCCTCTCCTCTCCTCTCTTCCAGCGCGTCTCTTCTCCTGGTACCCACAAACGCCCGAGACTTTCGGGATATGGCGGCAGAGAGGAGAGGGTAAGTGGATTGGGCGGATACCTAACGTCGCCCCCAGCACGTATCGTAAACTGCTAGAACTTCGCCAAGACTTTGGAAGTAGCTTCCAGATATTATTGAAGCCCTTCAAGATTCTGGATAGACGCGTTTCACCGCTAAGCATTATGCTGTGTATACAACGATGTGGTACGGCAGGGGATATTGTACGTATATAGGCGTAAATACTTACGTGAATATTCCCTCCGTGTGGTGTACACATCGCGGACGCGCATGCATGTACTGTGTTTATGTAAGAGCGCGTACTTATTAGCGTATATATAATATGTAAACGCGTGGCGCGCGTACCATGAGCAGTGGTAGGAGATGGAAGGAGAGGAAGATAACCCGCGTCGGGTGCCACGTTGGCGCCTAATTAATTTTCTTTGCAGCTTAACTACGGGCAATGCTGAAGCAACGAGAACGGCGGCCCTTGCGCGGCACGTCGGAAACTTTTCCTATTTTCGGGCGATTATATTAACGCGATATTAAACACCCACTTTCGCGTCGCCGCCGTCATCGCCGTCACCGACGTCGTCGTCGTCGTCGTCGTCGTCGTCGTCGTCGTCGTCGTCGTCGTCGTTGTCGTTGTCGACGGATCGAAGTTTCGCCGGACCGCCTTCTCGACGGTCGCTCGAAATATGATCCGCTGCTCCGTCACTGACGACAGACAGCTGCTTGAATGACGCCGCCTTCCATTTTAACAGTTTTCTGTAAATAAATCGTCCTCCGACCGTCGAATCTTACGAAAATACTTTTCGTCCAAGCTGATTTTCGAAAGCAAGAAATTCGGACTCGAGAATTGCGCGGTCGTCGACATGTTACTCTCTTTTAATACATGTAATTTAAATATTTGGTGTAATTTTGTTTAACTTGCTGTTTTATTAAAACAAAATTTTGCAGCATATGGTGTACTCCACAGAATGTTGCAGAAAACTTATTATATACGTACGTATTTAAGAGCCAAAACAGGAAGATATTCTCTATCGGATCTATAGAGAAAATTTCTCATTTATCAAAGTTAAAAGTCCAAGGTTTAATTAAAAAAATATATAGTATACATATACAGTATATCATACAATGTCGCAGAAAATTTATTATGCATGTATTTAAAAGTTTAAGACGATATTTTCCTTTAAATCCATAAAGAATCTTCACTTTTGTCAAAATTAAAATTTCGGAAGTTAACAATAAACAAAATTCCCAAAATAATAATTATATTAAATAATAAAAAAGAATAATTGGGAATTAGCGCTATATAAACTGTATATAGTTATTTATAAAACAATTATCGTATTTTTAAACGTTTCCTAAATTTCGAAGCCTAATTAGAAAATGTGTTATTAATGCGGAACGACTCTGGTAGAAATGTATACAGTTTTCCTAGATACCTATTCAGTTACTATCTAATATTACTGTATTCTCATTAATTGTGCCAATACTGAAATGGACAAGAACTTGATAGAGTTTTATTCTGTCCATTTCACGAGCAGTTGGCTTGCTTATTAATCAATTTAATATCCATTATTTGTTGTGTTTTTATTCAGTAAATAGATTCAGATTTTACGCAACTTTTGTATGCAGTAACTGCAAACAAAGTGTTACATTTTGATTGGGATCCTAAGTAGTTTTCTTTCTCAGTTACTAGATTGAAGTTGGTGTAATTATTTAGTAACTGCTCAAAAAATGCATGAAATTTCTACCAGGCGAGTTGCATTGTTGATAGCAACCGCCCATTAAATCTAGTTCAAATTCAATGTTTTTATCCGTGAATACGCGAAAGACATTGATTCAAGCTGCGAGCGAGCGAAATCTCGGAGGAGATTTAAAAATATCTCTTTTATTACCAGTCAACAAAAACGTGCATTCGTTAAGACTGAACAGCTGCTTGTATGTCGCACGTTGCCGTACATGTGTCTCAAACGTAACAGCATTTTCCTAGTAACTAATAGCGTCTTTTACACAAACGCCAACCGGCGGTGTCAGCCCAATTTTTCCCTCAAAAGTAGCGCAGTGGCAGGATGTGAACACGGAACCATATGTCGGCCAGTCTGCAGCCAGTAATTAATTCTCCGTCTCTAAACTCAACCCAGTTGATCGCCGAGGCGGAGACGGCTATCCTTCTCTCCGAGAAGTTTTTTGCCGCCGGATAATCCTGTACCTCCTAAAGCTGATAACTTTACATAAAGAACTACGTTATACGAATAATTGCTGTAATTCGCTGCGGTACATTTAATTTATTGACAATTAATTATGACTTTAATTTCTGTACTCAGAAATTTTAACATTTTTAAGAACAATCGGATTTTATTTATTACTTTCTTATTTTAAAAGTAACACAACACAGAAAACGTGATTTTCGAGTTATTATCATGGATGAATTAATTTATCGAAAATAAATTTAATTTTATAAAAAATCACAATTCACACCAAAAGGTAGTTAAAAATATCATTACAATTAAAAAAAGAGTAGTATTTTATAGAAGTTGTGAGACAAAAATGATATTTGATCATATTAAGAATATACTCTAAAAAAATAAATAATATTTGATTAATCAATAAGTTCCTATCAAATAAAGAAATAGTCTTTTCTCTTTTCTAAAAAATTTAATTTTTCGGCTTGTGTTACCTTTGAAGTAAGGAAAGAATATATGAATCTCTACTAGCGAATTCGATCACTTGCATTACACAGATTAGTGTGTACTAAAAGCTGCTATACACAAAATTAACAAAATCGAATGTAAAAACAATATAAATACCAGTTTTTTAAACGATTAAATATCTAATAATAATAATATCATATTATTTAACAGAATACAAATGTATTATTTAATTGTCAAAGTTAATTATATAATATTATGCCACTGCATTTAGATACTTTGTGAAGCAGCCTATAATGTGCTGTATTAAACGAGGAGTATAGTGCAAATGACAGAAATCGTTATACGTTACAAATAAAAATATTTTATGCGAGATTATTATCAATTCTCCAAATTTTCAAATTAGATCATTGAAAAAGTTGGCAATTTTAATGCATTTTAAAGACGTTAATAAATCCTCCTTTCTCGTAATTTAAAAATGATGTAATAAGCAGATTGCAGCGAGCATATTGGCATTACCGAAGTATCGGCCCGTGAATTAACGCCACGGAGAAATTATCGTCGTAATTATTGTCTGCAATGCGCGCACGCTTAGATTAGAAAGCGTCGTGCTCGACGATCTTATCACGGGCGGGGCAAGAGCGGTAGGAATTAGGACTGAATTCCTTAGCTTGGCGCGATAGCAATCGCGATCCCGTCGAAATGATTGTCGCAAGATTTATCGCTAATTGCTAGGCTAGACCTGTTTCCGGGATGCCACAGACGCGAGAGAGCGGCGCGCCGTGGCCAACTCCCGCGTCGTGGAAAGTGTATCTCTTCACGGCGTCAAATTACGCTCCGGTAAATTCGATAAACCGTGCCGGGATCCCTTGACTTAAAAAGAAGTTCTCTCGCCCGTCGACCGAATCGAGAACTTTAGAGTCGTGCGACGACGACCCGCGATGTCGCAACGTCCTCCGTAACACGACGTCTAATTAATTTTCTTTGTAATTCAATTCCCCGGCAATCGTTGGGATGGAGGTGGCGTTTCGCAGCCCATCTGCCCCTTTCTCACCCCGTTCTCCCGAAAGAAACGGACAAAGAGGATTCTCGCCACCGTGGTATCGTGGATTTAATAAAGACCCGCCTATGCGAAAGTTTCCTCGTCGAAAAACAGCGGAGGAATTGACGGATCCCTTCTTTGTCGAAGGAGACCACGTTCCGTCTCGCTAATATAATCGGAATCAACTCTTTTGGAATTACAATGATGAAAGGAATCTTTCATACAATATATATACAACGATTCTAAAACGCAAGAAGAGAACAAGCAACTTTCTTATTGGAAATAAATACGGGGAAGATGATTAAAGCTTTAAATGTTGCGAATATTTGATCTCGAAATACTCAGACTTTCGCAACCATTGCTTAGCAAACCATTTAATTAATTATTTTGGAAAGAGAAACAAGTGTACAATCAAGAAAAACAAGTTTATAATCCAGACGGTCAAAAGCTGCGTTACAAAGGATAATAACTTTGCATATAAAACACATCTTATACATTGAAAAAATGAGAGAGAGAGTAAAATTTAGCTTGGGCCAAAAAAGATTGCAGACGAAAGGTTAAGAAAAAATTTATTATAATAATGTTTTACTTCTCGCGCGTGCATTCCTGCATGTATGTTACTATACTCTCTGCTATAACTACTCGTTTTCGCTCCTATATATCTTTTGCACTAATGGCGCCAGAGGTAAAAAAGAAGTTATAGCAGAGGTAAAAAAAAGTTACGCCGGATAACCGTCGATTCCCTGCTGTGCATCGTCGAGCTTTCACGAGACGGTGAAAAGCGTTGCTTTTCCCATTGCGGGGAGAACACGCACGACGAACCGCACGCGTCCCAGAGGCCGGCAGCTGCCAGTATGAGCCTGCCGACCGACGCGACGGGAAGCTGTAGCATTTTGGAACAATGTCGTTCTGGTCAGGGAGTCAAGCTACCACCCGCCCCGCAGGAAATCGCGCGATTATTCATCACTTTCCTGCGTTTCTCTGTAGTTGCGCACACCCTCGCGTCACTCGTACCCTCCCCTCCTCTTCCTCTTCCTCCTGCTCCTCCTGCAGGATCCCCTAGGACACGTCGCGCGCGCCCTACGAGCGCCCCGACCGACTTGTCTCATTTCCCGCTTTTACGTGACGCCGGTGTAATGAAACGTGCATCACTTACTTGCGTGTTCCGTCTTGAAAACCTGTCTTTAAATTCGCAGGAGATACACGAACGTTCACCGATAAATCTTCACGGGATCCAATGCGCTCGAGGAAGGTGCGGAGTAATTTGGAACGAGACAGGAGGATCAGAAATGGCGAAGGGCAATTGGGATTGTATTAAAGACGTGAAAGAGAAAGAGAGAAAGAGAAATATTCTTTCTTTTTCGTAGACGTTAAATTGTTTCTCGCGTCTCTCTTATTATTAATTTCCTCCATCTATTTTTTTTCGTTGCCGATCGCTATTAACATTATTTGGTAAGCAAATCTTTATTCAATCATTCAATATCAATCATAGTAATGAAAAGCTAAGAACATTATTAATAAATATATAAAATTTTGTAGTAGAAATGCAAAATGATAATGGTGTGCAGATCTTAAGAAGTTTTTGTGCTACACGAATCGTTATAAAGACATTTCTTCAAATAGAAGATTTAAACTAATAAATTTTCCAATAAACTTGCTTGTCTTTTTTTAGTTTACTATCATTATTGTCCGAGTTTATACCTTAACAGGAAATAAATCGTTCTAGCATAAAAAATATTAACGTGAACGCCAATAACTTAAATCTTTTTTGACTTTAATGAATCATTTGAATAAATGTCAAAATTTTTTTATATATTGTGATACATATAGTGTATCATCAAAACGTACCAATTAGTCTGTATAAACTCCAATTCGCGATTATGTGGTGATTTATGCATGTATAGTACTCGTCATAAAATAAAGTTGCCCGAGAGAGAACACAGCGAGATGAGGAATTAATAAAAGGAGTTTTAAAAAAGTATTTATGACGTCTAAAGTTATAAAAGCTGACGTCTCATTAACAATTTTACTAGTTTTATAATTAATCTACTCTCTCTCCCGTTAGAGAGAGTCGAGTCGTATACCATTCATCAATCTTCATAAAACCCATTCATGGTTGTTCGTAAATTGTATTATATTTTTGACACGTATCATTCAGAGGTCAACCAGATATAATTCATGAAAACGAGACTACGTTATATTACAAAACATTTTAAGGCATTTAACTTCTCTCTCATGTGTGTATAGGGTCACATAATATATATAACCCACATATATAATCTTTCTACAATTGTTTTATTATTGTACGTATTAATCTTATTATTTTATTAATAACATAAATATAGTCTATTAATTTTTATCAAAATATTACGTTATATATAAAATCGCTTTTATTTTTACTACATTGCACTAACATTGACTAATATGTCTTCATAAAAGCTGTTTGTGTGTTCGCCCATATTTTAGTATCGCAAAACAAAAGGCTGAAAGGACGTTTATTAAAATGTTTTTATAACTTTAATAAAATCTCCATTTTATACCAAACTCACTTTTACATTTGATTCACACGATCCTCATATCTCTATAGTTTCATATTACAATATTTTTATATTACAGTCTGGAGAGCTAACTAACTTATCATTGTCTTTTCTCTCTTCTTTCTTTCCACCATCGTTCTTCTTTCTACTTTTTTTTTCTTGCGTGTGAAATAAGAGGAAAAAGTTTTCCAGAGAAAATAAAGGCTCTTGCAACTATTTGTTATTAAACCTTTCGTTGTATATCTCGAAAATTTGTATAAATCACACGAAGAAAAGCACTTATTCCGGTTGAAGAAAAAAAGTTTGGTTGACTCGTGTCTTTTCTGTAATAGCCAAGCGAATTGAAAAATTGCCCCGGCTGTTTATTTACATCGTCACAAGTTGCACGATAATTCGCTGCAGCTGTGCGATGCCGTAGATTTCGCATACACAAAATTAACAGTGCGCCGAAGCTGTACTGTTCAAAAAATATTTTTCGCCGTCATAATACATAGAGCGGAAGCGGCACGAGCGGTCGTACATTTCAACCGGTGCGGTATTTTGCGCCATTCCTGAACAGGCTAATAAATATTTATAAATCATTTTTTAGAAACGAGTACGTTTGCGCATTTATTGCGCAATCACGACCGTACAGATTTATAGGGGCTAATGGTGACCCTCCCGCGCGGCCCTGCCTCCCTTTCTACCCCTGAATATGCATATGAGCATGTATATGAACACGCGCGTGACCAGGCGTGCGTACACGCAACGCGGTGTGCATTCACGGGAGAAAATTCAATAAAGCTGAGCGGATAGTGCAGATATCGTGCGGCGCGAAGTTGATGTCGTTAATTTCCATCGCGTTAGGGATCCGAGTTACTTTCCCGTGTTTCGGATAACTCCCCTGCGTGCGCTGTGTAAGCATGTTACCGGGTGAGCGCCGAAGAGAAATGAGATGTGAAAGAAGAGGCAGACGGTCGCTAATGGAAAGAGAAAGAGAAAGAGAGACCGACCCAAGATCCGCTCAGCCGTATCTCGACAATGTTGTTTTAGACATTCTCAAAGGAAGGACACGAGTTTCGAATGTTATGTCAGCTCCGTCCGAGCAGAAGCCCATAAACCATATTATAATGATAAGCAAACACTCGAGTGCATTGGATGAGCTGCGAAAACGACAGACTTACCCTCACGACGAATTCAGTTCGGCGAGAAATACGTCGCATATGAGGAGGAGATGTTGAAGAACACGCACGGAACAATATACTGTAGTCCATGGATTTTGTATGACAATACGTGTAGGATATGATCGAGGACTATATACATACACACACATATACATTTGTCACTATAAGAACATCATAATTATTTCGAGGAAAGCTCAGAGAGCTCCTATCTACAAAGATCGGATATATCCCATATTTGTCTAAAACGAATTTAAGGCAATTTTCTTTTTTTTACGATAATTCAATGTAGAGAATATAAAGTACTACGCACGTGTCTCAATTAATCCGATAACCACGCGAGGAACATATTTATAGATTGGACCGTACACGGGTCGACTAAAATGCGATAAAATAAAGGGACGTGACTGCGAGATTATCACTTTTATAAGTCGTACGTACATCAGAAAGAGAGAAGTTAAGTAAAGATGTAATATTGTATTACACATAGAATGTTTCTCGATTTTTAAAATGGCCAGGTAAAGCTCGGCAAATCCTATATTAACGTAAAATCGTTGATTTTGTCTCTTCGTCGAGTAAAGACTTTTGTAGATATTGTAGCAATATTTCTATCTGCTTTTCATAAGCTCTAAGTAGCAGATTTGTATGTAAAACAGTATTACGCTTCCTCAGTTTTGTAAGTTATATATAAACTTTAATACTTTATAAACCGATTTAATAAATCGATTGAGTTAAGTATTGCGAATCGGTTACACAATTGAAAGCGAATATAAAAAGCATTCTCCAATAAGTTAATATTTACATATCGAAGCGAAGTGATCGATAATACAATTCATATCTCATTCTAAATGAGCTAAAAAGGGTAACATTTAAATTTATAATGCGATTGCTTTAATTATATGTATAAATCGATTATCACACTCCAAGTAATATTACACACCTATCTTATAATACAATATTGTAAAGTAATAGCAAACAATATTTAATAATTAAACAGAAAGAACGATTTTGCGAAAGTATCAAAAAATTTAGCTAGATATAAATCGCAAAATAATTTTGTTAGACAATCAAAATAAACATGTAAGATGCTCAAGCTGGTTGCTAGAATATCAAAATTTTTGGCTGCATTGTTCATTATGCTTGAGTATTTTACACAATTATTTTGATAGTCTAATAAAATTATTTTTAAATCAATATATATCTATAGTATAGTAGCTCTAAACTTTTATAAAGATATTTTAGCAAAATAACTCTTTTCGTAATTTATGTATAGTACCTACATAAAAATTTATTAATATCTTCTCCTCTCTTTTAAGAGTATTTATTAATTTATGTATGAAAATAGAATAATCATGTACAAAATATTTCAGATATATTATCTATTAATTGTTTAAATGAAAAGGTCAGAATGTATGGAGACAGTTATGTTTTTCAAATTGTGGCAGAGACGTTAAGGCGGAAAATCGGGAAAGTTGCGAAAGTTATAAGGTGAAGTCTGAAATAAAAAGTTCAGGCTTCTTACATCTTATTTGCGATGCAAAATACGCCTGAAAGTATCTTGTAGTCGTCCGACGAGTGGAAATAGCAGATACAAATTGAGTTGCCATCCAGAGTTAAGATATTCACCTTCTACACTTTCCTTTAATAAATCCCAACGTATAACTGACCTAATTGCTAGATCATTACTCCATGTGAATAAGTATCAGGTGAATAAGTTCGCCCTTCATCGGGTATTATTTTCTCTGTCCAATTCCTACTTGATTGTCAACGATGTAATAAAATATCAAAGCGTTTTTTGTTTAATTAAGGGATATAAAAATGAGCTTTAACTTTCGCTATCCTGTTTTATCTATATCAAACACATATACACTGTTAAATTCATTATGTCAAATTATACTTAATTTGAGTCATTATCATGTATATAGCTCGCCACTACTCCTACCCAATATATCGTTAATTTAATTAAAACAATGGAGTTAAATAATTTGACTCAAGAAAACGCATCAAATTTGGCTGAAATTTAATTTATTATTTTCTAAACGCAAACGTTAATATGGACGATGTTTACTTTGAAACAACGGAAATGGATTGATTTACATTTGGGCATATAGGTACATGGAAGTTAAAAATAATAAAATGTTACCATAACAAATGTGGTTCACCATCAATAATCATCAATTGACGTGGAAAAATTATTCTCGATTCGCAATATTGTTAAGCGAAATAGATAAGGGTAACTCCGGCAATACGCCGCAGAAGTTAGAAAAAATAGAAGGGGTGGGGATAATTTTCCTGCATACTACTCTGTTACATGTCTTTATGTTATATTAGTATTAACATATTATGAAGGGGTGGGGATAATTTTCCTGCATACTACTCTGTTACATGTCTTTATGTTATATTAGTATTGCGTTATGATTTCAGCTTCTTACTGTTAATATTAATGAAATTATTGTGAGTTGAATCGACTTGTCACTGTAATAAGTAACGCCATCATAAATTATAATCTACATAAAATGATTACTGTAGGACGTGTAAAAGATTTAGTGGTTATTTCGTGATACATACGTGTAGTATATAATTATAATCTACATAAAATGATTACTGTAGGACGTGTAAAAGACTTAGTGGTTATTTCGTGATGCATACGTGTAGTGGAATAGTAAAGCATGTTGTACAGCAAAATACAAGTGCTTTGCTTTCGTATTCTTTGTTTAGTTTGTTGTCTTGTGTATTCCACCTATTTGGGATATACAGCATTTTTAGCGAGCGGGATTTATGCCCAAAGCATACAAAGTGCGCAGATTGAAGATTCAGTGCACTAAATACAATAAACGCATTATATGAAATATGTACCTCATGTCATAACACTTGTAATATATGTGTGTGTGTGTGTGTAGGAAGATTATAATTATTATTTATTACTTCATATTTACCATTCTTATTCCTTAATAAAACTTTATAAACACATTTTATAAGTTATTGTGTCATTATACGTCTTATTTATATGCATTATTTGTAAATTTTTCATGAGCCGTACATACCTTCCCTCCCCTTATGAGTAGCCATCTATCCTACTCCTATGGAATTATTGTGTCATTATACGTCTTATTTATATGCATTATTTGTAAATTTTTCATGAGCCGTACATATCTCCCCTCCCCTTATGAGTAGCCATATATCCTACTCCTATGGAATATACGGCAAAAATGCAAGGGTTTCAAAAAGTTTATTTTTTAATATGGAAAATAAATACTTCGAATTTCTAATATTTTTTTCATAGTAGTAGACAGTACAAAGTTTTTACTGATATAGTTCGTTTACTATATATAAACTATATATAATAAATATATATTTGGTCGTTGATATTTGGATTGTTTTGCTGTGCAAACTTCGAGCGTTATTTATTTATATCATTGTATTAACAAAAAGTTATTTAACTCAAAGGATTGGGTTGCCATTGCTCCTTTGATATTTAACAATGTACGTTCTTATTCTTATTGCTCTTAAATTAGATTGTGTCTTGCATCCACGTTTTCTCAAATGTTTATTGCGCCATCGTTCGCAAAAACGTGTATATATATATATATGCGTATGACGTGTAAATGTATGGTATATGTGATGTGTAAATGTACGTGAATGTCCACGGTGTATTGAGCTCGGATCGGTGGGTTTCAGGCTAAGCCCAAATGACTATACGAATCAGTCATCTCCGCGGGATACCGAAGAGTATACGTACGCATTAAACCGCGCGTATCGCGTATATCCTCCGGCGTGGAGCCTCTAGCATGTTTCATCGAATTTTCCACTCTGATTTTTATAACATGCCAAGAGTGCACGTGTGCGTAACGGTGCGCTTTACTGCACGGGCGTTTGCGCGGACTGCAAAATAATTATAATTAAATCGTGCGAGTCAGAAGTATACGGCGGTATACCTGCCTACTGTACGGCTTCATTTCTGATCCATTTTGTTCCATTTTATTTAATTTTGTTTCATTTTGTTTCACGTTTATGGCTTATTAGAATTACACGACCTGCGGAAACGTAAATTCGACAATTATGTCCAACGTTCGAAATGATCTTGTTAGCGGCGTATCATTAACGCTCGTTGAATGGCATGTTAAAATTTACGCGAGTACGACAAAATGACTCTTTGAACTTGGTAATCGCGCAAAATGTGATGATGCCCTTTGATGTATACGCGATTCCTCTTAAAGTACCATGATATTGAGAGTTGGTAAAACGGAAAATTTTGTTTCTGAATTCATTAGCCATCCTAACGAGCAAATATGGCTCTCGAAACTAACGATAAAGTACTTAAATCCTTTATTGGAGGTTTATATATGTATACTCTTTCTTGTTCTTGAAGTAAATATTGCCATAATTAAGTGGAAAATACTTAAGTATATTTAAGACGATTAATACAGTTCCATGAGTTCTGTTGGCTGTCACATCTATCACAGAAAAGAAAAAAAAAATGTGTGGAATAGAAAGATATTGCCGCACAAATTAATATCCTCACGGGATATCATCAAAACGTTTCGAATAAAATTTCATACAGACGACCTTAATTGATTTTATTAAAAAATAAAAAAAGAAAATTAAATTAAACGTTGTTGACGACATTACGCTATTTGGAATTGTGGATACAATTGCGGTATACAGATCATTATACGTAACACGTAATGATTACATGTTACTAGATAAATTTACTAATTTTAGACATAAAAAAGGTTTTGTATATTTTTTTCAGAGAGTAATAAATCACATTATTAAAATGTAATTTTTTTTATCACGTGGTGTGCATTCAGTATCGAAAAAATAAGAAAAAATTAAACAACTTTTTTAATCATTATTATAAAGTATTCTCTTAAAACTTTTATTTAAAAGGTTTTTTATACCTTTAATAGTTTAAACGATACTCAGGAATTAAAAAATCGATTTTTCTCAAGAGAAAGGATTTCATCCTCTTAATGTACGAGAAAGTACTTATAAACAAAATACATGTTTCTTATTTTTGTCTACATTTTAACGTATTCAAAGTTTATTAAAATTAGAGGAGGACATTATAGTTGTGTTCTCTTGTCGGAAATAATATATTAATTCTTGCTGTACATGGCGTGAATTGTTTACGCAAATGCAAATTTTATTATAGAACAGATTTAATGAAATAACTTTTACAATACATATTGTGCCTCCCCTCACGTATGGATTAAGCTTTTATGTCTACATTAATCATTTAATCCGCAATAAATTAAAGAAGAAAGGGAGTTAGCTCGACGAGTTACGAACTTTGCAGTACTTCGGGAGTTCGCCATCCCGCTGTGCGGTGCCCAAGTGACTTTCGTCATGGCGAAGAAGACGAGCGTCGTTAGTTTCCGAATCACGGCGATCCGTAAGACACGAGATTCCTCTTGTAACCAGGAAACGTGTCCTACCTTTTTTCTTTTTCTTTTTCGAGCGTTACTCGCGTGCTCTCGGTTGAGTCGACGTTTCGCGGCGGACAGTAAAATTGTGGTTGGGCCGGAACATTGACGCGTACCAACCGCAGTTTCTAACCGAGCGGAACGAAAATGTATCGACGCACTGTGCATGCCCAATTAAATATTGCGAAATACACGCATCTGTTTCGCGGGCCGCTACATAGCGAAGGTCGGCCGTTTACCTTCTCCCTGGCCCCCCTTCCCCCCCTTTTCTCTTTAATTCGCTCTTGGATACTCAGTATTTCGGGAGAAAAAAAGAAAAAAAAGAGCACCGTTTTGCACATATAAATCCCGTCGGGTGCGTTGATGCGTATGCGGCGTGGATCAAACGGTCGGCGCGTTCTCGTTTTAATTTAAATTTTTTTTGACGGTGCACAGTGCACTTGTAAATATTTTTGTTTCCTTCGTTTAATCCCCGGCCGTCTCTCGTAAACCGAAATATTTCGGTCCGGGCGCGGCGTAGCAACTGCGTTTACGTTTTCGGGGCGTACGCCGCGAGTCACGTTGGTACGTACGCGCTTGTCTCGTGCGTGTACACAAATCCATGTTGCGAAACTCCGTGCATAATATGCGTCCGTCCGCGTCCACGCGACTACCGGTCGTAGATATTCGACTTGGCCGCTGGCAAAGAGACAACTCCCATCTGCCGAATTTATGGCGTTACCGCGCGACGACCAGGGTCAACGACCCCTTCGAAAACCGACGGGGATGTCCTCGTAATTGGAGTCACCCGAAACGACATGTTGCCGTGAAAAAGCATCACGGCGGATGTACACCATGAATGGGATACATCCGCGAATACGCAGTGCGGCGTGTATACAGAAATAAATGATTAATTAAGGAAGATATCGATTGATAATTGAATTTTCGCGCTCTAAATGCCATTTTCCACGTGTACTTACTTTCCAAACGTTAATCGAGGCTTGAGCGTTTGAAAGCATTTAATTCTCTGGAGCTGATGCTAAAATCTGTAGCACAGTTACTGATATCGAGTCTGTAAGACCCAAGAATCTATTAATCGACTATTTGATTGACCAATTTCTTATGGCCTAAGAAGATTTAAAGCTTTGGTAATGGCTTATTGTAAAAAAAACCTATAATGTATCTTTATTAATAAAAAAAAAAGTTACCTAAATTATTGGAAAAAGCATTGAAAAAATAAAACCAGGTATAGCATAACCAAAAGTGCATTTAATGGTTATGTAAAGAGTATTATTATAATGCTACGGTTCCACAAAAATAGGAAAAAGGATGTTCTGGCTAGAAAACGATACGTTCAAAATGAAGAAAGAACCGATTTAATCGCTGTACATGTAACGGAGGTGACGTTAGAAGATTTTCTCGCGCGACATAGCCATCGCGTTTCGAGTGAAACAAAAAATATAAGGAACATAATTATGGAGTTCGCCAAGTTTAATTGAATTTTGCCAGGGTTGTGTTATTGGGAACTGGAACTTATTACCGCGAACAGGATGCGCGGCAACACGCGTTACGCGCTCGTGACGCGTGAACGTAACGACGACGCCCTTAGGGTGCGCGTGCGACGAAACATTTAGCGTGCCGTGACAATATCGCACCTCTCGCGAAGTTCCCGGCTAGTTTTCCCCGGAAATTTATATCTGTCGTGGACACTGCCATGTTCCCGTAATAGCTCGTTGGGCGAGTCTTAAATCAGCGTACTTCTATGAACGATTAGTCATTTTGTCGCCCTGCGGCCAAGAGTGTCACCAATCAGTCGTTGCGTGATTTAAACATTATGCTCGCATATTTCACGGGTTTCCAAACTGGAGAGCTAAAAAGAGGGATTACACACAGTAAAAAACATTTTGCATTTGCGTCCTTGTTAAAATTTTCTGATTTTTCTGAATTTTTAGTACATTCGTTAATCTAACATATTATAATATGATTGTTTTAGATTATTCGAATATTTTGTGTTAAATCCGTTATTTAACATTTCTTAGTGTTAAAATAATACAATTTAAGAGTAACTGAACAATTAATATAAAAATAATACTTTAAAACATAAATTAAATACAAATTTTTATTTTAATAAAAAGAAAAATGTATATTAAAATTTTACATAAATGTAATTTTACTGAAATATGCTATTAAAATTTTATAATTTTAGTTTAACATATTATGAATATTAATTTTATTGAAAAAATAAAATTAATATTCACACAATTTGCTTAAAATTGTGTTAGTGTTACATTTTTGTATTAGTTTTTTACAAAACATTTATATAATATTTCACTTCCTAACGTATTTATTCTATGTTAAATTAACACAAAAATGTGGGACACATGAAATATACATAAAGTGTAACACTAATTTGTCAACTGTGCAGCTAGAAGTGTTCTAGACGAGCAAAAAGTATACAGCTTGACAAACAAAATTTGAATTTATCTAAATTTAATTATTTATACGGCAATTTTGATTTGTATATAATTCTGTATCAATCCGCTGTAATCAAACGCATCGTTCCAAACATATGCTACTTTTCTCTTCGTCTATCGATACACGCCACGTAATTACGATAAACAGTTTATTGCAATCAGCGTTGTATTTTAATTGATTCTGCGCAAACCGGTCGTACAATCTCTCGTTATTGCACATAAAACCACAACGCAAATTAGCAATTATTTAATGTTAGTCTGTTAAAATTGAATATAAAGCCGGAACATATGGTCCTAAGAATTGCATTTTGTTTTCAATATATGTAATTTTTATTCATTTATGTAGAATTTATGTAAACACAATCTGCGTAGTACAACATTCAAAAATTAAACAGAAGTGAGGGATATTCGAGGGATGTGTAGACTATTCGAATCAATCGTGAAAATTATAATAATAATTCTCTGCAAATGTCGACAGGGAACTTCATAAAATCGATTATTTACAAAGAAGTGAATATTTTCGATGCTCCGTTTTTTTTCGGAGCTAATGTCGCGAGAGCCAAGAATATGAAAAATTGCAGCTATCTTTGAAGCAAACGAAGTTTGATGGGTGGGTTGTTTACCGGGCGCTGTAACAACGAGTAAAATTAAAATAGATACGTTAACGGGTCAATCGGCGGGCGCGGCACGCGGGGATGCTGAACTTTGGCCTGGCTGCGGACGAACGGCGCGGTATAAGTGGATTGCCCAAAAGTTCGTACAACGTCAGCTCGCGGGAATAAAACTCGAGAAGGGACGGGTATATCTGCGCCGCGGAATTCCGTGAAGAAGAACGGCCGAAAAAGTTGTCGTGGCGCGAAGGAGAGCAACGAGATCGACCAAAGGAAACGAGAAAGGCGGACGCCACTATTGAAAAGTGCTGCGGCGAACGACGCGACGAACGGCATGGGGGATGCAATTCGGCTGTCACTGATAAAATATCGCGGAAGTGCGCAAAACACATCAGTCGTTTACCGGATCTTCTTACGTCGGGATCCGTTGAGGGCCGCCGCCATTGAAACGGTGAGATAGAAAACAATTGGCCTGGACATGGCGCAAAATCGCGACCGGCCGCGGCGTGCAAAATCGCGGATGGCGAACGGATATGCCGGATGCGTAGAATTTTATTCACGAACTCTGGCTTGTCTCGCTTTTGCATTGCATCGCTCTTTCAGCTTTGCGAAGTTACCGTCACGCTTTTGAAATTTTGATACAATTGATGGATCTCTGGTTTTTCTGCATTTCTGTAGAGAATTCTAAACTTTGAAGGAAAGCACCTCATTTATTTGAAATCGACGATAAAGCTAGTTCTCGTCTTATTCGCGAAAGAATGAGCGATGTTTCTTGAATGCAATTTCCATTAAAGAAGTTTAGAGATAATGTATTTGTATCTTTCTCTCTCGTCTTATATACTGAAAAAGAAATTAAATTTTAATAAATATTTGTTTGAATATTATAGTTCTAAGCAAATTTTTACTAAATGTAAGTATATTTATTTGATATAAAAACCATTATTTTGATTTAACTATCTCTTTATTGAGCATTTATTTACTGTAAATAAATGTTTACTTAATGCAATTCAAAGAAATATATATTAAGATTTAGTAAGCTATATTCTCGCAATAAAATTGTAGCAAGTTACACCTGAAACTTTATTTCTTTAAGATTAACATGTGAAAAATAGGGGTTCCAAGATTTCTAAATAGTTACGATCATACAAATGTAGTTTATAAAAACATCTGGGCGGCTTCGTTTACAGTATACTGTTGTTCGAATATTCCCGTGAACCATTGCATGCAAAAAATAATCTAAAAACTAGACAAATTATACAAAAATCTCAAAGAAATAAATTTCATTTCGTATCAATCGAATAAACGAGAGGACATCAAAATGAGAATTTTCCAACGATAAGTTGGAGAACGATGTTGGACGCGTTCTGGAAAAGAGGAATAGAAATAATCAGAATCGTTTGCGGAGGACATGTGCACAGTGATGTAATATTGCCTCGTAGCGCGCGCTCGGTTTGCTTCGTGGGAGCGCTAAGTGAGTTTCGCGAGGTAACGACATCGTATTTTTATAAGTTACATGCCAAAAGGGTCTCGTAACCGTTCCACGGCACCGTGCAATCTCAAAGGCCATTGTTTCGCCTTTGAAAGTTAACATCAAACTTCATTTCTCGGTGCTGAGGAGTAGCGCTTGCTTCTCGCGACAGCGTAATTCGCTCGTTCGAGATCGTTAGCTTACTAAACGTTTCGCGAAGAAACGGGAATCGGGCGCTTCGCAGGCCCGTGGAAAATATCACGGCGGAGTGTCCGCGACAGTTCCATATCGATCTAGGTGTCGCTACCAAGGAGCGTGCGAGGAGTCGGGGAAGTTATATAGTTATTGGCCCCTGCGCAGTTATTGGCCACCCTCTGACTACTGCCGTTGGGGGACCAATTTCGTGGCTCATTTTCATCTAGGCGACTTTAATAATAATGAAGATAAAGTTTTTACTTTCGCGACTGGCGCGGCCGTTACCGTCTACAGCTCGGGTGGGAGCCATTCTCAAAAATGGCTTTACGATAGCCGGTAAATTTTACGCTCGGAACGCGAGTGACAATTAATAATGTGTTCGCAAATTGAAGAGTCTGTTGCGCGCAATGAGAGAGCCCGAGATACGCGGATGCGTCTCTTTCGGTATAACGGAGGAGAATATCTGTGCGTATCCCCGTGTTTCTGAAATGTGAGATACATCGTTATTTTTCAAAGCTACGTTCCATTTTCATTAAACGGTCGTTCGTAAAACGAGAATCCCACGCGTTTTATCAGTGCTTAAATTCCCAAATAAATTTTAGAGAGGCTCTTATATCTCCGAGATTGCTTTTCCATAGATTTCTCGTTGATAAAAAAAAGTGAAAATTTCCGGGAGAAATTTTCGCCGACCGTGACCGACAATTTAACTTATCTAATTTTTTTAATATGAACTTCTAAGTTTTTTAGAATCATCATCATCTTTTTGTAACGTTATCCAATACAATTCCTCAATGAGGCAATAAAGTCATAACCATTGCAACTACAGAAACGCCGATGCAATATGATTCTGTATAGCCGTTCGCGGTAGATATCAGTGGATCAATTCTATCCCATTATTAAACCGGGCAAAACCACCTGGCTCGCGCAACATCAAGATTGTCCGAACCACCGAGTACACTTAACATCCGGTTCAACGCACGCAGCTCGTACCGACCCATGTTATATTGCCTTCAAGAGCCATGCGCAAATACGTACGTGCCCAATCTGAGTGTGCACTGTGCGAGGGCGGCATTGGATAGATACAGCTCTGACCTATGGTTATGTCGTGCGGCGTAAGATTCGATTTAGCAGTGTTGTGGTTTATCAAACTTTGTGCCTATCGCACGATGCCAGCTTGCGATTCCGAAGCTAAGCTTAAATCGCGCTTATAGCGATGACGATACCGATTTCAGTCACATCAGACTAGATAGTGAAAAATTATATATCATTAAGAGAATATCAAATTTAATTTAATAATCTGTTTGATCGTACTAGTCACATTTTAATTATTTCATACAGATTATGAATATTATGATCATTAAAGAAATCTATATTCGCGCCTGTAGCAATGTAATTTTCCGTCTATGATACTGTAATTTTCCAATGATAAATTAATAAATAAAAATTATTAAAATATACGATGAGTATTAATTTAATAAATCTCATTAAAAGTAACAAGTTTCTCTCCTTTTAATTAATTTTATTATTAGGAAGTCATTGTGCGATCCACGAATTTCTCAATTATCTCACGTTACATTATCACGTTATATTATCTTTTTATAAACAGATACGATATTTCGTAAAAATGTAGCTATGTCCTTTTAATATAAAATTATAATTAAATAATTTTTGTTAGCTTTGCGCAATATTATATCCGGCGCTGACTCCTAACGCTCAGTTAGACATTTTGTTATTATTATCATTGTATTAATATAAGGAGTCTATAAAAATTTTTATTTTTATGAAATAATTTTTGAATTATCCATTTTTTTTAATATAAATGAGGACGCGAAGGATGGAAGCAGGACATTTTATATCTTATAAAGCTAGCGTACACGTAAAAATTAGCATATGAGTTAGCATGCGTTGCAGAAATGAATATTTAAATTGCAAAGTATTGATATGTGATATTATACTGATAGCAATGTTAACACAGGTGGTTTTTGCTGTTCAACCGCATCTCTTTACAAAATTTTGCTATTACATAATATAGAACGTAAACTATTACATAACATACAAACAGGACGCATGCAAATAAAAATAATATTTTCAACAATATCTGGAAAACATCCCACCAAAGGTTACGCTTCGGAACAAATTTGACCACCACTCAGCGATAAATTAATCTCATGCTGGTAGTCGACAGATGTATTTCCCACTTGCATCTCGTTTCGTGAAATTAAAAACTGCGAGTTCTCGGAATGCATTATAAAATTTAAGTATACATGGAAATACTTATCATGCTCGTTAGCCTTTCCGGAGAATTTTTTAAAGTAAATTAATGTCAAAGTGTCTCAGGATGGCCAGATAGATGTCTCATATTTTTAATTTGCTGCATTTCTGCGGATTATAACTCTGCTATTTAATAGGTTGTTACACAAACTATGTAAAAAATACACGATAATAAAATATTAAAAAAGAAAACAAAATAGAAATGAAAAAAAAAACAATAACGTTTAAATCAATTTATTATATATATATATTCTGTATATCGATATATCGAATGCATGGCAGATACAGGCAAAAAGAGACGGAGATGTGGAGACGTACGTTCATCAGAGAGAATAAGCACAAAGGCGCGAATATGTTTATTATGAAGAGTGTTAATACGTCACCGATAAGTAGCTCTCGGCAGAACAAAATCGCACATTCATTTTACAGACAGATCTTCTATTACGTCCGATACGCGTCCGGGGAGAACACACTATCTGAACATGTCAATTATGCCTCTGGTCAATCCCCTGGTCATCGCCCCCTTCGCATCTGCCGAGTTTCACGAATCAGTGTCCCGTATATGCTTGGCAAACGCGAATGTTGAAGCCTGCCTGCCCGCACCCCTTCACCCTGCAGCCATCACCGTCATTGCAATGTACAATCGGTTCACTGTTCGTAGGACCTGCGCAACGATCTCCGTTAATTATTGCGGGAGATGCGGCGAATGTATACGTGCCCCCGGCCTTCTCCCATCTCTCTGGTCCATCATACAGCCGAAAAACGACGGGGATTGTCGTGCAAATTAAATCATTCGTGGCGCAAGAGCGATTTTATATCGTCACACTGTTCGCGATAGGAACCAATCTCCGAATCACTGGTTTTTAAAACCAATCCCGACGCCGCGGATTTGTACAAGCATATAAGTTGACGGCTGACATTTCGCAAACGGACCAGCGACGCCGTTGACGCTTGCAGGTCGGCTTGCGTGGCACGCGTGATTTTTTTTTTTTTAAGTGATATTCGCGCGAATTGTGAAAAACAGAGTTTTGCGCCACGAATCGATTGCACGCAAAAATTTCGCGATAAATACCAGCGTCGAACACTCGAAAATAATGGAATATACACTCTATGTATCCAGAACAAGTTATCGACTTGTTTGTTCGAATAATTGAAAGGTTTATGCGGTCATAACGTCCGGAAGCCTACAAAAAGATGTACTTACCATTAGTATTTTTTTCCATTTTGCGCATATTCCTTTTTTTTATTGCTGTTTATAAGAATATATTTTTGTCATAATTCTTTTTTTCTCAACTTACGGAAAGAACGATTTTACTAAAGTATCTGCATGCATTGAAAAAATGACAATGTATCAATAGCATTATTTTAATTAAAAATAATCTTGTTAATTAATAATAACAGTATTAGTAAAATAAATAAAATTTTATTAAAACAAGAGCACGACGTATTTGTTTCATTAATAGTCGTAAATTAATAACATTTTCAATTAAAATAATGCTATTGGTATAACATCATTTTTTTTATTGCAATAATTTAGCTAAATACAGATTTAAAAGTAATTTTGTTTGGACCATTAAAATAATTACGAGACTCTCGAAATAAATTGCTAAAATGTTAAAACTTTTGGCAACAACACTTAAACATTCATTATTTTGATGCTCCAAAAATATTTTCAGATCTGTACCCAGTTAAATATTTAGATACTTCAACAAAATTTTTCTTTTAATATAGTCAATGATATTCATTTTTTCTAGTAAGCCTTATAGTATATTAAGCATATAAATGAGGAAAAAATCGCAAACATGCCTAAATCTCAATTATTTCGATTATTCTATTTCAATTCTCCCTCGTCGCTTCCAACGAGCGAGAAAAATACGTAATCCGAGCATACATCAACGGTGTTATCCTCAAGCGACTCTCTCTCGGAGGATATCCGTGGCTCCAGCAATACGCCAACTCACGCCCCAAAGTAAGACTATTATTTTCCTTCAGCATTCGTCCCGCTCAACTCGATACGTGCGATCCGACAACTTGAGAAGATATTATTATTTCTCTTCTACGTTTCCCTCTCGTCCTCACTCACCTTCTCCAGTCTGATTCCCCGTTTTGCAGAAATTGTGCAGCCACCTTCGAGCTTCGATCGCTGCACGCGTCCTCCTTTCCTGTTCGGTTCGGTATATCGTTCTGGATGTTAACGGCGCGCTTATCTCGCTGAAGCTGAAGTAGTTCGGGCGCCAACTACGCCCTCGTAATTACTCTCGCCTCCACCGCTTGCCTTCGTAAATAATCATTACTGTTTCGAGGACAAGCGATGCCGTGTATACAAGGTATTCCCGCTTCTCCGTACTTTGGCTTAACTGTGTATTAACTCGAACCAAAAATAAACTTTCCTCGTTCAGACAAAGAATAGAAAAAGTAATTAGCAAAACTGTTCGTTAAAAGAATTTAATATTTACATGAGCTGTAAATATGACTGCATATTTGAAGGTACAAAATGGTATAATTTGTGTACAAACCTGCACTGAAAAAAATGTATTAATTTTTAATAAATATTTGAATAGTAGAGGAAAGCCCCCTATTATGAGATAGCAGCGCTTAATATGAGATAGCAGCGTTTCTGCTAAACTAATAAACGCTATCTATTAGTTCCACCACGAATTTATTGCTCTCGAATTGAAAACTACTTAGTGGAAAAGTCATTATTAGATCATTGACCTGTAGTTGTTATAAAAAAAGATTTTAGAATTTGGATGTCTTCAAATTTCATTGAGATGAGCCTTTAAACCTTATTTATTATTTAATAAGTAAATATTTGGTAATAAATTTTTCCAAATAGTCTAACAACTAAGATCGTACTAATAGAAAAATACGGGATATGTTGAATTGCTTAATTACAGAAGTTAGATGATGATCATAAAATTGTAAGGCATGGAAATCGTAATATGAGATATCCAGGGTATTTCTAATATGAAATAACCTATGCTCCTATGTCATAGTGAAAATCGTTGCTAAAGTATAAATGTTGTACAATAATAAAAAGGATAACCGGAATGAACATCGAGTGCTGTTTCTGCGATGCTTGGTTCGAACTACCTGAAAACGAGTCCCGGATACAATGCATTGCGTGCTCACTTTGCGCGTACACTGCCTGTGTCTGTTTGTATTTTAGAAACATTACATAAAGTTTTTTAATTGCAATACTGATGTACTTTGCGTTTTATTATCAATTTCTCGGGGCATCTCAGATTAGGAGCACAATTTTTTTATTTTGCATTTGCGCACTTTTTACATTTCTTTAATTTAAAAAAAAATAGAATTTAAATTTTATATAACATTATCTTAAAGCTTATTAAATTCCCTTCAAAATAATCTATTATTTTTTTAAATCTTGTCCATAGACTTCTAGCATTTACCCAAAATATACTCGGCATCTCTATAATAATATAATAGGGGCCTTTTCTATACTAATGGTAAACATATATTTATTTAGTACAAAAATCAT
This sequence comes from Trachymyrmex cornetzi, assembly GCF_001594075.2. NCBI lineage: Eukaryota > Metazoa > Arthropoda > Insecta > Hymenoptera > Formicidae > Trachymyrmex > Trachymyrmex cornetzi. The sequence continues at coordinate 1,031,437 of NW_017300081.1, read as the reverse complement.
TAAAGTATCATGTTTTTATTAAGTAAATATTTATTTACCGTAATAAACGTTTAGTTAGTACTATACGAATAAATAGTTATTAAAATTTAGTAAATTTTTTCAGTGTGTTAAATATAATTAAAAAATTAACTTATTTTATTTTATCATTTTAAAATCATTATTAGTACAAAATTAAAATAACCGTTAAAAACTAGAAAATAATGTTGAAAATATATATATAAACAAAATATAAACGTTATTGCAAGACACCCTGTATATCCAGACATATTACTGAATCATTCTCAACATAGCGTGACTTGTACTCCGACTATGCGAAGTAAAACCCATGTATTCGTAGGCCGCCATAAAAAATATTACCAGCTGTCGCAAGATATCCTATCGTATATTGTCTCATTAAACCAGACTCTTTCTCGGGGTTATTGTTCTAGCGACTCCCATGCGTACATCTATCTACTCCCGGAAACGCGCAATAAGGCCTGGCGAGACGTCGAAATAATATTTTATTATTCGCCCACATCGTTAGCGACATAGCAATAATTCCACGGTTTGCTTTCAGCGAACCCTTTGCGTTACGCTGCCGTAATTATCCTATTGTTACGGAAGATTGAATCGTTCTCCTTTTGCGCGTGTAATTAACGCACCCGGTGCCATACCGGGTAGCTATATTTCTCGCAATAATTTCGCGAGCTCAAAAGAATCCGGAAAACCGCGGCGCGGAGAAAAAGGTGAATATGATCGGCCGGGGTACTTCCGCATTCGGACGCGTTATAATTACCGATAGTAACCGCAATCGCGTTAGAAACAATGATACATATTTCCCGTGGAGGTGCATGAATTTATTAAACGCGACGGGGAAATTGAATTAATCCCACGCGGATGCGGGGAAAAAGTATACGCACGATCGGTGCGTATCCCACCCGTATTTTCTCTTCTCCGTATTAACTGCCGGTATTTGTGTACGGAAGTATTTCCATATATCCCCCTCGGTCCCTCTTTACCCCTCGATAAAAAGCACACCGTCAGTTTTTTACTCCTGCACCCCGGTTCGGTATAATGTGCGAGAATACCACCTGCTGACGCGAATTTCCACGACGCGATCGGATCCCGCCTACGTGCCTATTTATTTCCCCGCCTTCCCCGTCGCAGCGTTTCTCGATCGGTCCGGGAGCCGAATGGCGAGGGGCGAATGGGAAATGATCGTCTGAAGCCGTGTCGGGGCAGAACGAATGCTGATGGGCTAGCATTACGCTCTACCGATATAATTTGCCCGCCAAATTCCAGACGGGCGATGTATGTTGGCGTTGCGTAGCGTTACAGCGTTGCGCCGAGTTACAATGTATTAGCCGTATACCGGACGCCGCGGGTCTAAATTACACGCACGTTACTGTATTAAATTCCGCGACAGAATGTACGAGGCAAGCGGGTGGACAGGCAAGCAGGCAGGCAGATATTCGGATCGTTACGAACACGTGGGACATTAAATTCTAGGAGAACTTCTGCGGCGGTCCTGACAGGCTGACAGTCGTAGAAATAGTTCCGCTCGGTTACAATATCGCGCTACGTCCACGCGCGAACTCTGGCCCGGTCGGTGCCGCGTCATGTAAATACGCACCTTTTATTCATTTAATTAATCCCACGGGCGCCGGCATGACGTAATGATAAAAAATACGGGGGTGGAAACAACTGCGAATCGTGCTTACCTCTCGGACATTCGCTAATTTCGCACGTCCCACATGGTTATTTTTTAATTCGCTTTAATCGTGCGAAACGTTCGAATCCGGCAGGCGGATGGAATGGAGCAATCTGCACAAGATATTTAATGAACGTTGAATTATATCCTTATCATAAACTTAGTCATATTTTAAATAGATCTTTCTTCTTTTTAAAACGGCATCATGCGCTTTTTAAAACTAAATTATTTATTACTTTGAAAAATTATTGTTTCATATAAGTATTATATAAATTTGTAATTTCACTTAAAATTATACGATGTTTGGAAAATATTTTTATGCATATTAATTGGAAAATAAATTATTCGCGAAAAAGACGGTTTCGTTAAAATATCTAAAAATTTAACTAGATACGGATCTGAAAATAATTTTGATGAACCATCCAAATAATTACGTAGAACACTCAAACTGGTTACTAAAATGTCGAAACTTTTTGAAGCATTGCTCATCATGCTTGAGTTTCCTACGTAATTATTTTGATGATTTAACAACATTATTTTCAGATTTGTAATTGAATTTTTAGATATTTCGGCAAAATTGTTCTTTTCGTATTTAAATGTTTTACGACGCATTGATTACATATTGAACAATACATGACGCTTATTGTCGATATTAATAATCAAAATGACATGTTCGCGCACTATATATGTATATCTGGAAGAAAGTGAAAGTGCAGTGAAGTTTAGACGCGGTTCGGTTGTGGACGCACAAAGGTTGCATTCGCGCACGGCAGACTCGCTGAACTGGTTTTGCGATTAGCCTGCTGATTGGGGCTACTCGGCCGAGCGATATTCCTATGTAATGATCGAAGGACCGTGAACGTTGGACCGCAGTTGCACGTGAAGGAAAGAGTTGCAGCACGGTAGAAGCTTGCGAAATTAGTACGATGTTTATATCGCTATTCCTTCTGATATGAAACTGGATTTCTCTTTAAGAATGCCATAACATAAAAATAAAATTTCTCTTGCAATCATAACATGAAAGAAAATTATATATGTATATATATTGTGTGCTACGATACTTTTTCATAGATAATTACGCTAATCAACTGATAGACGTTTGTTGTATATAATTTTGCAAAATAACATGCGTACAGCAATAATAATGCGTGCACTTGACATAAATTCGCAACGGGCTCGCGACTGCAAGCTACAGTTTCGTTGCACAATGTCGGTTTACCAAACTGGTCTGATTCGATATTAGAATAATATTTGGAAATATTTCCAGTGTATCGTTACACGGTTGCGCGCGCGACTGCGGGATATCGGAAAACGATTACAACATAATTCACGGCGGCGGCGATAAAATTTAATTACACTTTGTGTAATTTAACGTGCCCAAGTGTGAGCTTCCGAGGCGCGGATTTATGGTACCACTTGTGCAGACGCTGGAAATATTGAATATCAAGGTGATTTGGATGCTAATGTATCTCGTAATCGTGTATGCTATCATAACGCCCGATTTCTAACGGTTTCGATAACTTTGGACACGCCGATATATCAAATAATAATAATTTCGGGTGTCATGGACGGTTATAAACGTTTTGAGAGAACGATTCGTAATGTACTTAAAACGTCTCTGCCATAATTTGAGTCACACGCTGCGAATCCTTTATGCACAACTAATCACGAACAATTTGTTTTCGGACTAATGCAGCTTTAATTTGCTTTTATATTAAGGACCGTGGGTTAGATATAATTTCTTATGCCTCATGTGTTATGCGTTATGCAAGAGTCTGTGCTCTCCGCTTTAATTTGCTTTTATATTAAGGACCGTGGGTTAGATGATACTCTTTTGTTTTCTGCGAATGCGAATGCTTGAAAAGGATAAACTAGCAAAAGAATGTTTTACGGAAAGGAGAACATCGCGGGACAAATATATGTAACTGGGGCGCAATTCTAATTCGTTCCCGTCGTATTTTTACGTCACCTTACCTATTTCGGCCGCTGGTATTGTTGCCTCAAAGTTAGTGGAAAGCAACAAGACTTGACCCAGAATGCATGTACCTTTGGTGACAGAAACCTCGTTTAGAGGATAAAGGGTATCGGAGGAGCATGCATGGAGGTTCATAACGAGTAACAAAGGCTTTACCGCTACTATCAAAAGATACGGTCAACGCACGTACATTGCAGTATGTATCAAGCAGCAATTACTAAACAAGTTAATTTTTCACGTTAAGAACAGAGCGGAAGTGTTCCTTTTCTGTACATACTTTAGGCAGCATAATTACCAAGATATTTAATATTAAATGTTTAAAGGCTGTAACAAAGAATAGAAACGTTCCAAGAAAAGGTCGACCTGTTAATTAAGATTGACTCGTCCTGTCTATTTAGCGTTCAACCTTGTCAGGCTTGTCAAGCGAACGAAAATTACCGATTTAAATCACGAGCATTATGCGGAAGAAATGATAGAAATTTAAAGATAAGAAAATGCTACACAGTCGAAGCTTAATGCGTTAACGGGATGCAGTACGCGGGTAATAAACTCTTGTCGATTCTCGAAACGCCCCCAAGATGTTCTCATAATGCGCGTAACACATCCGTGAGGCAAACATCACTGATAGCGTTGCATTGCTTTGGAACATCTTGAGCGTTACGGAGATACACGTAGAATATGCACATAACAATTCAAATGCCTTATGCAGAGCGGAGCAGCGACTGCAGCAGCAGCAGCAACAGCAGCAGCAGTAGCAGCAGCAGCAGTAGCTTTAAAGACCACGCTACAGGACGTCGTGAGAGCAATGTTACCACGATAGTATATCAGGTATACTCCATCCACGGTATACTGACGAACATTTGGCATTCGTATTATTCTTCCTCCCCTCAGTGTACATTCACCGGTACCTTGTTCTTCGTGAATACATAAGATGCAGGAGGTCGACATTTTGTAGATGAAACATGAATATTTTAGACTCGGGAATACAGGAAGCGTTGCAAACAAATTTTTTGACTGACAAACACGAAGTAAATTTTTTCTTAAGGAAAACTTAGAACAAGGCTATCCTACTGTTGCAACTATTTTATAATTCAGTCATTACATTTTGAATTAAAATTCCAAGCTAAGCTTTCGCTTAACTTTGAAAATATTTTAAGATTTTCTAATTATATTTTTCTATCTCCTTCAAAAACTTTTTTGTTTGTATGTTCAATCACATAAATTATAAAAACTCCTTAATATTTTACATGTTGTTATTGACAATCGTTGATAATAAAGTACTAATATTAATTATTAAAATACATGAAAAATGTAATTAACTGTATCTTTAGTGAGTCATACAGAACTTACTTAATAAAAGATACTTTAAGTATAACGAATATAAATGTAAAAAGATGTCCAAGAAATGATAAATCGATCTGTAATATTCTCTTTCGGAAAAATAATAGCTCAAAGGTGTGTTTCGCTTGCTGCCTATTCCAGCAAATCAAACTAAAGATGCTATAAACTTTCCGCAAGAATGTTCTCGTTGTCCCATACGAGATAGTCAGAAACGCGCGATAGTTCACATACGGAACAGAGAGAGAGAGAGAGAGAGAGAGAAAGAGCTAACTGTATACTTTGAAACTGATGTACAACTGTATATAAGAGTCATGCACGGTCGCGACGATACCAGGCATTTTTCTTCCTCGACGAACCGGCAAAATTTTGATATTCCGGTCTCGCGCTCTTCAATCTTGCGCATACTCTTACGGATATCACATATTTTATTCCATAGCGTTTGTGGTCCTCGCATTAAATGGAGCATACTAAGAATATCTTCTCTCTGTAAATCATGCGAAAGAATTTGACCATCGCCACAAAGTCGTCGAGCGTTCGCATATTATACACTCGCTATCTTATTCATATGTAACGAAAAAGGTTCTGTACATATACACATAAGGATTTACTGAACGATATCTTTCTTCGTGAAAAATAGATCCATTCCATATCAGTTTTTTATATACTTTCATACTTTCAACTTTTTACGCAGCAATATTTTCGTAATAAGAATTGTAAGCAAAATTGCCATGAAAAAATTCAGAAGTTTTTTTTACAAAATTTTCCAGAATCGTATGAGTAATATGCATTATCACGATTCCCAAAAATATAGGCATATACTGTTCAATTTATAACGTCAAATTTAACCTAGTTTAAGTCATCACTGCTCCTACTCAATAGATTGTTATTTTATACTAAAACAATATATAATGTCAAAAATGTATCTATTATTTTAGTATGAAATAACGATAGATTATTAATTAGATTAAATTTGATACCATAAATTTAACATATATGTAAGAAATTAAGATGTTTCAAATTTTTGAAATATTGATTTCAAAAGGGATTATCCAAAATCAAATATTTCGGCAAAATGATATAAAATTGTATATAAAAAAAGTCGTGAAAAGATCGCAGTTATTTTCTCTTTAGAATTCGAGTAATATCACATCGCAAATATGAATATACATTAGCTGCTTAATCAATCATAGCAACCAGCGTCGAGCGCTGCTTATACCTCTTATTACGAATGTATGGAGAAAAAAGGGAGAAACGAGTCTTTTCTTGAGTGCCGGAACAGATTTCAGAGATCCTGTACTTCCTCATGCAGAAGCTTTCCTTACTATGAAGACTACTAAAGTAAACTAGGTCAAAAAATAAAGCAAGGTAGCTGTAGCGCATTTCTGTAGGAAGGACTACGTAATCTTGAGAAGCTTTCGCTTGAAAAATATATGCAAATATCTAGGAATCAAATTATATTGTTTGTCTTCGTACGTTTATAAAACTTAGAAAGGTAGAATCTCATAATACAATTATACTAGCATTAGTATACATTGTGTTATACCATATTTATGTTAAAGCAAATTACTCCAATAATTATATTTGTATTATACGCTCGTGCACACGTGCAACTTTGGTATTACGAAAGAACAGTATAACATCGTAAAAATTTACGTAGCTATATTTAGAGGAAAAAGTGATAATCTCATTTTTTATTTTTTAGCTATAAAAAAGTCAATGATATCGCAAACGATGATTTATTGATTTAAGTTTAACTAAAATTTAAGATACATTTGAAATGGTTAAGACATTTCATAAATGGGAAAAATTGTTTAAATAAAAAAAAACATTATAATGTGACCATTTAAATGTAATAGTAAAATGGGCCGTGCCTATATTTTTATAGAATCTGGTTTCTTCGGGTCTATCTGCACTTCTTATGAAGTCCGAATAACTTGAATTCATAGAAAATTCTGAAAGTATTGAGATATTATCAGATTTTGAAGGTTCTTTTCATGAATATGTTCTCCTAGCAATATTCTTACGTTGAGCCTGTCTTCGTGAATGTTTATCATGAGCACTTTTTCGCTTCGCAGATATCTCTAGGGACTTTTTAAAATCATTTCAAAATAATAACAAGGTTTTTAACGAAAAATAACACTGCAATGTTTTTTATTAAAAATTCAAGAGTTTACATTACCCACTAGTTAAAAGGCCTAATTAAATTAATAATACAAACATTTATAAAATTTACATTTAATTATGTCTCAACGAAAATATAGTTATTCAAAGTTATTCAAGCTTACTTAAGTCTTCTCAAAATAGAAAAATAACACTTTAAAAATTAATTTCAGATAACACGTTATTTACAAAGTTTAATGACGTTAAACTTGATATTAAAAACCATACAAAAAAACTTTTATATACAACATAATAGATAAACATCAATTATTAACATAAAGGTCATGCCAGTTGTAGTGCGGCAATTATTTCACAACTTCGATACCAGTCTATAAGAACAAGTAATTAACAAAATAATACTTAAAAATCTTTTGCAAGAGATAATGTTGATTATAACAGAAAAGTCACATTAGCAGCAGGAGCTACATTACCACTTTTTCCTCTACAATATAAATATTATGTTCGGCTAAATACTATTTCCGTTGTAAGTACTGCGCCATATTGTCACAGTTCGCTATGATCTAGCATCTCACCGTACGGAAAGCCCAAGGTACTTTGAGCAAAGCAATTAACGATCGTATCGAAGCCGTTTGGCGTATCGTTGACTGTACACGTATTGTCCGAGAGACGATTACATAATCGTTAAATGTATCGTCGATAGTACATATTCCATTACGCGGACCACTGATTCGCGGAATTTCACGACGGTATTGGCGAAGAGGGTTTCGAGATGCGCGATGTGTTCTGGCGGGGCCAACATCGAAGATAAGGCGAGATTGCTATTCGTAACGATACACAGAAAGTATGCAAACAGCAATCGAGATTTGTACATGTAGCAAAGAGCTCACAGAGCTATGTAATAGCGATACTTTGATATAGAGAGAGTACTTCGCTCGTACTGACGAACTGACGAACCTCAGTATTTCCTGTCAAATAATGGCACGTCTGGTCGATCATCGTTGCGGGTGTATCAACATGTAAACGTAGATAGGAAATTGTGGTTGCGTATATCGAATCGCGGTATACACATGACAAATCGAAGAGCTGTTCTCTATAATATGTTTGAGACAGCAATCCGATAACATGTTGGGGTGCTAACGAAATTACATAAAACAAAACATATTTATTAATCTCAGAAATATCAAAAGATATTTCAGCACGTCTCATATCGTATTAATTTATATATCATCAAACTAGCTTACAAAGTCTGATAATACTTTCGACGTTGCTATCGAGCAGAACAAGAAGCATATAAATAATATTTAACGCCGGATATTGCACAAAGGAGCCTAGTAATAAGTCCGATGGAGCACGCTTTGACGACATACGTCGTCGTTGAGGAGAGATCATTTTCTCGGATCCGATGAGCGGCGCACAAAGAGCTGTCTGGCATTATGTGGCGCCGCGTAGAAAATATTAAAGATAATACAGAATTGCGCGCGACGAGAGAGAAAACGGCTTAACCATCTTCTCCCATATACGAGAAAAGCTAGTTCGACGGCTGTATCGCGAGCGGAGTTGATAATACGGGAACCACTAACGCAACAGTTGCAACTTGGCAATTCACAGTATGCATTCTTCTTCCGCCAAAGGCGGCATACTTCCGGCACTTTCGTGCTGCTGCGGTCTAAAATGTTCCAGGCAGTCACTTATCACGGATACTTATGGTTGGTACTTAATGTACCGCTGTTCCACAGAATCACGACGTTTTCGGAGATAACGTTGTGACGGACGCCGCTTTGTTATACGAGAAATCATAGACGTTGATAAAATTTCACGATGCGCGTTGATTTCAAAAAAAAAAAACTTCTATTTCAAAATAAATAAAATTTTTCTGGTCGCGATGAGAGGATCATCAGAGTATCTCGTGGCTAGCGACAAATATTCCAATATTTGTCCTTTCAACAAAATTAACCAATTATTTTAAATATCACATTTTTCTTATAAAGTATAGGTAATCCGACGATAAAATTATTCAGCACAACTTTTAATTATACAGATAGAATTTATATAAACCGCTAAAAAAATACTCATGTATGTTTTAAGTAGAACGGTTATTGCAAATGTTTTACTAAGCTATAGCGAAGTGTTCTACTTTATGACTTGCGGCTATTGCAAACTCGCTAAATAACAGCGCAATACCGCGTGTAAAAAGTTAACAATAGCCGTCGAATGTCGGAAAATTGTTAAACGACGCACGTCGCTTTCGCATGCATCAGCTTTGCTGCAATTTAAACTGTGATTCAATTGTAACTTTTTAACTGGTTGCTATTGATAACGGCCTCACATATTGCGAAATAAAATATAATTTGATGAGCTTGTCTCTGTACGTTAGCAATTGTCTCGCACAATGATATACCAGCGTTACAAATGCCTGAATCAAACTGAAAGAGCTAACTTGAATCGAATCGAGAAAATCATGTAAATTGCAATCCAATCTGCGTTTTGCAAGGATAGTTATCACTGAAAATGTCGCGAACTATGACGGATATTATAAATAAAAATACCTAATTTAAGTAAGTAAATATAATCTGAGTTAAAAATGTAAATTAATTTTTATGATTATCAAATTAATTCACTCTTTAATACGACATTAATTGTATCGGTAGAAATAAACTTCTAATACAATTGGACAGAAAGTGATGTCTTGTACAAAAAAATTGAAAATGTAGAATAAACATTTTTCTTTATTTCCGAAAAAATCAAGTTTGAGTACGCGACCAGAAACTACTTGTGCACAGAGACGTTGTCGTGCAACTTTCTTGGTCAAGAAAGATGTTATTAATAGCGTTTTTTTGGCAGAACTAGTGTGCACTCAGCGCACTTTAAAGTCGTTGTACAAAAATCGACGTAAATATATACGTTTAATAAAAATATATAAACGAATTAAACCGTGAAATATTCGATACATTTTATTGTACTATTTGATAAAATAAATTTTGGGCATTTTATCAATTGAGATATCTCACTTTTATATTTAGATTAGAATAGTGTACAACAGCTTTAATGTGCACTGAGTGCGCACTAGTTTTGCCAATGAAAAACGCTATAAGATTAGTTATCTACCTTATTCTCAAGATTTGGATTTCATACTGTTCCCAAAGTTCAAAAACATGATAAAAGCTATACATTTTCAACATGTTGAGGACATTTAGAGGAATGTGACGAGTGCTCTAAACAGCACTGCAACTATCGACTTAAAAGTTTTAGAGCTTTGTACCAAAAATATGTTAAGTGTAGTAATCATGGAAGATTACTTTAAAAGATAAAATATATAAGATTTTGTTATCTGAGATGTTTGTATTTTTTAAATGTTGCAGTCTAAGAACTTTATTGTCAGATTATATATATAAAAAATATTTGTATAATATATAAATCAATTGCATATTACTTACGATATATTATTTCAATTATACTCAAATTGAAAAAAAAAATATATATATATATCAAACCTAATTTTAAAAAATTCTGTCTCTTATAAATAATTTATAAAGTAAAACCCGACGTCTTATAACGAATAATATCGAATTACGAGACATCTCAAATACGCAATAAGGGGGAGAAAGATCGAGTTGCATGCACAGCGAATTGTACTCGCAGGAATGATGTTAACGTAGAACGTAGTAAGGAAGCGGTACTCGAATGTTGATGGAAGTATTTTTCTTCCCCGATACACAAAGTGACAAACTTTTAGTACTCCAGCCCCGCGTGCGCTCCTTAGCATTCCCTCGCATTCTCTCATTCTTCAAAAAAGGTGCCGCACCGCGCTTGCCTTTCTCAACTTTTTTCTTTTGTACACGACACTGTTGCTTGCTTTTATGCGGCTGTTGTCGGCCGGTAACTCCTAGCAACTCGCAACATTCATAGCTACAACAGCGAGCGCAACAACTAACCGAGAGTAGAGTCGACGAGCTCAATTATTTTCGACATTCCTCACGCCTTGAACTGCGAAATACATGTGGGTTGCCACATTATGTGTTGCATTTTTAAGCAGTGAGAAAGGGAAAAATGAAGAAGAAAATGAGAAATTTGACACTCTGGACAAGTCTTTTATTAGAAAGATGTTGCAATCGTGTTTATTGATTCTCCGGACCTGACGCCAAAATTTGTAGCAAGATTACTGACGTTGAATCTGTAATTGTGACCCATTTGATTTATTATTAGTCATTAATTAATTTCAAAGGACTGACACAACTCATAAAATGACATAACTCTATATACTGAGAAAAATTTCTGGTCTAAGGAAAATGAACGAACCAGAAAATTCCGGTCATATCAGAATTCTGATTATCTTAACTAGAATTACAATACATTCAATAAAAAATTCTTATTTATTCATTTTCAATCCGAATTCCAATTAATGTAACAAGAATCTTTTTCTAATATATGCATGAAAAGAATAAATACTAAGTATATTTTAATAAGAATAATCCAAATTTGTAGATGTAATATGCAGAAAATTGAATTGACATTTCTGACATTTATAATTGAATAGGTTCAGTAAAATCACCGTCAATTCCGGAGAATTATAATTTCCACAATTGTATCTCTTTCTTTTCATTCGAAATGCTCAACATTAAACAATACGTACGAATTTAGACCGTTGAGAAAAAATTTAATTAAAAAAGAGAAATCCTATATTCGTTCAATTTTACATTGTCTGCATATATTTTCATTAAAATTTATGTAGACATTTAATTGCGAAATACAGTTACGACATACAACACGCACTCCATGTATGTCGTGCGAGAATATCGTTCTTGACGAGGGAATAATTATTCTTATTACTTTCTTTTGCTCCAATCGCTTTACTTACGTTAAGCCGCACAGCAGGCTTCTACATTATGCGGCGCACATGTCTAAGCAGATTGTAGAAGATGCACTACGGAACGTACGCTGCACGCGGACCGCTCAGCAGTGTCGAACGTGTACCTTGGATCCGGCTCGCGGATTTGCTTGAAAACCTATCTCCTGTACCTCGCGCCTACGTAATATCTACGTCACGGTAACTCGACGACTACGAAGTACATTAATCCTGCTAAATAATTCAGTACTTCCTTGTTCCCTGTCTACCGATGAAGCACGAGTTTACGCTAGTGATTGTCGTAAATAATTATTTGCGATTCACGTAGATCCGAGTTCTAACGACCGTTCTATTCCCAATACAAATTAACTGTGGGAGATTTTGCTTTACCGTCGTAAAATAAATTTACTTTTCACGGAACTGACCAAATTGTACGACATTTAATTGCGTTCCCCGAATTGAGGTCGATAAGAAACAGTTCATTTATATTACAAGAAGGAATTATTGCAGGAAAGACAATATGTTATTTAATTTGCGAAAATCAATGTCTTTTGATCCAACAACTATGTCACATCGTTTTGGATACGAAGCTATTTGTCAAAAATAATAATATTATTACCTCTCATTACGATATGATAAAAAGGAAATTATGTCAAAATTATAAAAATGCAATCACGGTGTGTACGAGTACTGATACACGATGAAACTAATTAATTTGCGAGAATGCGAGGACAATAATAAAGCGCGCTGCTTTTAACGCTCGTACTTCTCACGCATCCAACGGCGTGCATGCGTTATACGCTGCCGTCTCTATTCGCTGTAGATCATGTCACAAGCGGAATAGAGAAGTGGCCGACGAGCTTCGTTACTTTCTGTCAGGCTGTATTCATTACGTTGCAATTTACGCTATTATTGCACCGTGCTCGAGCAACGAAAGAGAGAGTGCGCTCCTCGTCGACTCTTCGCCTCATGCAAGCACGGAACTTCAGCAATTAATCTCGACCGTTCTTTATACCGCATAATGATTGCCCGCGTCTTAATTAGTCTTTCGTGCAACTTTTAGTAGCCGTAAAGTCGCCTAGCGTTCTTGTTGCGTCAGCAGTTAATAACAGCCGGATCGACGTGAGATCGGGATGAGATATGGCGATCGATCAGATTGAGTTATCCGCGCGGAGACGTAATGATAATGAAAGCTCGTTCATCATGCATTTGAAAATACCACGAACGCGGCGATATAGCAGATGGAACAAACAAGAAAGACGCAGACGCCAGCGGTGGATATCGACAGTCTCGATCTCCCGATCGAGAAAAGTATTTCCAACCGGGAAAGGAGGAAGAGGAGGGGAAAGGCGATAGTCGACATTATCATTAAATGAACATCAACGTCAGCTAGATGCGAGACGAGATGCCCCCTGTGCCCGCCATATCTGCCTGGTATCTCGAGCGACGGCCGCGACGTCGAGGAAATGGAATATACTTTTGGCGTCGACGACTTTTGCGCGTGCCACGAAATAAATCAGTATTCGCGTGCTTTACCGAAAATAAGAAAAAATGGTCGTCTTATTATCTGGTACCGTTTTCAGGCTCCTGGCCGGACGGCGACCTCGCCCTTCGTGAGCCCTTTTTCGTTGGGGCTTGACGCCGAGCGAGGAGAGACGGAGGGAGAAAAGAAAGCAACCTACCAAAGGGAAGATATA
>NW_017300081.1:1015843-1017698 GCF_001594075.2 Trachymyrmex cornetzi | reverse complement strand
GGACAAATAACCACATAAATTTCGCCGCAATTCCCCGGTTTTATGCGATGTTAATATAGTTTGTATCGCGCGCGTGCATTGGGTCTAAGATCCTTACGAGAAACGAAAGCGTATATGGATGTATGTTTTTGGAGGCCGCAAGCAGCGAGAAATGAAAATATCGCAATTGGCGAAAACTGAGCGTCACATGGGCGTGACGCTGAGCGCTAATGGATCGAGCGAATAACAAAATTGACATGAACGTTAAAGCACATCTGAAAAAACTCCGGGAAAGCTCGATAGAATCCATTAGATAGGTATAAATAAACCTGCAACTTTTACACAGGTGCACTCTTTAAAAAAAAAGTCGCTTTTGTTCATATTCGCTTCCTGTTTGAAGTATATGTCTATTCTATCTTTGAAAATGTGTGTCGATTTATCATGTTACATAAATTAGTTATTATATTTACACCGTTTATAATACGATCAGTTTCTATAAATGTACTCGTTTTTTATTCTCCAATAATACGAGCGTTATTAAATTTTACTTCTCACACCGTGTAATATTTAATATTAAAAGATTACAAGAGATAAAACCAGTCTTGAAAAGTTGCAATTTTAAAATAAAAAAATCTATCAGATTTAAGCTCAAAAGTAAGATAATTTTCATAACGCAAACTAAATTACAGTGAGCTTGCTTAATCTATAATAAGATATCTATTATGAAAATAATCTTGAAGGAGCCGTAGTCACAAAATATCGTTTTCAAATGAAACGCATGGGATACATACCGCTTGAGAGGCGCCTGAGGTGTCGATATGGACGAATCGCAGTTGATCCGCCGGAAGGGGTCATGCCTGAGAACGTTTGACTTTATTGGAGGAAATATGAGCGGGCTCTGGCAGTGCTCTGGGCGGTATTCCCGGTACGCCGGGAATCGGATGTGCGTGGGGAGAGGGAGGGGACCTGCAGCACTTCCAGCCCGAGGGGGATGTACCCGGGGCTTGGGAAGGATTCATTCATATCGCGAAGCCGAGTCTCATTGTCGGAGCGGAGCGGCGGACAAAGCGAAAGCAGGGGGACTGAAGTGCTGTCAGGACCAGTGCACTCCATTGCACGACACAAATGGCAACCAAAAGTGGGGCGGGAGAGAGACGAGGATCGAGAGCCGAAAGGTGAGCCCGCACGAAGGAGCGATCTGTCGCCATTGTATCGCGATCGATCTCGCATTGCATTCATTCGCGGATATCGCGAAAGCGATTCGCATGGCTCGTTTTATAAGTCGACAATAGGAATTGTTCCCTTTAATGTAGGTCTACCTTCATCTTGACAATAAAAATTTCTTTTTTTTTCACTCTATACTTGTTCCTCTTCTAACTTTACATATCATCATTATGGCTATTTATTTGAATACTAAAGCTAAAAGTTTAACTTTTGAAATTTCATTATTAGGAAAGATTGAAAAATTTCAAGTTTGATGATTATATTCGGATGCGAGGGAAAGAAAACCATAATGTAGATTAGTAATATTCGTATCATGATCTTTTTACACACACTGAGAGAAAAGATATAGTATTGGTAACAAAAAAAGAGAATTATTCACAATTATCATTGGATTACTTTGTTAAAATTACAAAATACAATATTTTTTTGTAAGATGAACAAAATTTTTTTATTTAACAGTACAAATTTATTTGGTTACTCACGTTTTATAAATACCAATGTAAAATTTGGTTGCCACTACAAAATAAGTATTCTTTTAGTAATTTCAACAAAATAATCCACTATGGTAGAGCAAGAAGTGTTTCGCGAAGCTATCAGAAATGGCGTGTCTTCTCGTAAGAGAAATTCAACGTCTACCTCTATAAAGCCGAGA
>NW_017300081.1:1015255-1015514 GCF_001594075.2 Trachymyrmex cornetzi | reverse complement strand
GGTTTGATTGATCATATATCAACAAATAGTTTTTGTGTCAGTAACAAAACTTTGGTTATTGGTACAAAACATTTCTCTCAGTGCACACAACCTTCTTTATTATATATTGATACACAGGCAAAAATAATAACGCGTTCCGTTCACAGTACCACTTTCGCTCACCGTAAGCTTCGACAAGCATTCGATGCGATTCTGCAGCAGTTTTCTTCAAATGGTAACAGAAAATCAATGCTGTCCGCAAATCGTAGTTTCCAGGCAC
>NW_017300081.1:994944-1015214 GCF_001594075.2 Trachymyrmex cornetzi | reverse complement strand
TATATATATTACAATATATATATATATTGGTAAAATCCGGTTTCATATTTACATACCTGGTAAAATCAGGAAAAAATAACACAAGAAAGTTTAGCAAAATGGAGAGTTAACATAGATGGTGTGACGGTAAGTTACAACGAAGCTGCTCAATTAGAAATGCTGCCATAAACGAAAGAACATTTAGAGGATGTGATTGTGTGTAAGTGTGGTTGCGTGTATACAAGAGATGTAAAACAAAAAGTGAATACAAAATTTGTCAGTTTCCACAAAGTTTGTTTAAAATTTCGCAAATTTACACTTTAAAAATATTCTGTAATAAGTTCTAACCATTATGCAGCATATTTTGTTTCGATTAAAAAATTTAATTGCTCTCCATTTTGTGCTGATCTTTAAAAACGTAAAAAAAAATACCTACTTGGCATCGGTGAAACTGTCAATAGCAGGAAGGTTGAAGATATTAAATTTCTTCTTGGGATATTATTACGCTGTCAGCCATGTACGGTTCCATAATTTTTTTTTCTCAGGACTTAAATAATTACAAAAATATGAAACTGCTTTCCAGGGATGTGTGTGAACAGCTTCTCATCAAGTCGTGTAATAGAACTGCGCGAAGATTTCCTCTTTGATATCTTGTAGAAAGCGCATGTACAAAAGTGTGGTGTGAGGAAAATTTCGAATAAAAAAACGTTACGGTAGTATCTTTCGGAGGAATATTTTACGTATCTCTTAATCTAAAATCTGTTAAGACGACTTTGATGGTGCCTTCCAACGATCCAATAACATGATATCTGAAAAGTGAAACAGTGAAATATATGTATACATATGTATATAAAATAAACAAGTTTTCTTTGTATTTAACTTTATTACAAAGCAGACATCGCTGTGCATGGAAGAAAAAGAAGTTTCAATACCGAAAGTTCGTGTAACAAAGTTAAGGAAAGAACAATTAAATATTTTTCCCGGGTAAAGAATTCGTTTCTGGGTAAGTTAAGGACGCCATTGTTGTCACTGTAGCCTTTTCTTTTATTGCGAAACGCAAATAATCTCCGTTAATTGCTGCTGCCTCGACGGGCAGCAACATTTACAAATGGGACATTAGCTTTTAATACAATTATGGTACATCAATACAACAGAAAACTAATATTTACACATAGTCTCGATTTCGTTCGGTGAGCTCTCTACAATTCTCGGCGTCGCAAGACATGACTTAACAAAATTAATTCACCGATCCGCGCGACTACGCCACGCCGGACCGCTTGCAATATAACAGCAGGCGAGAATTGATACCGCAGTAATTTGTACTAATTAACCCATCCGCGAATTTATGCCTCTCGTACTGAGTTATTATTATTACAATGCGCACATATTACTCGACGTCACGCTACGCGGAGTATCCCTATTAATCATCGACGCGCGCCATAGTAACGCACGGCGGCGAATGTTATGCCGGATGTAATAATATTTAATGCTTTTGGCGTTGACTTCGCCGTTGACTTGCTGTCGACTTAACGTTGACCTTTGCAGGGCGGAGGGCTCGCCCACGTTCAAATAAACGAATCGGCCGTTCGTCGATGTTAATGATATTAATGCTCTCACGTAACTTTGTACAAATGGATATACATTATACACACAACGGCTGATAGAATTTTAAATTAAGCGTCGCAATCTACCGGTCAGTTCGTCCGCCCCGTCGCTTAACGGAACAATGAGACGCGGACGACGGCGACGGCGACGGCGAAGCAAATCGCCCGAGTGTGCCAGGATGAGATTATATATATATATATATATTTATAATAAAATGCCCTATTTATTTTACAAATATACAAAACTCTCGCTATGTACATCGATCTCCGCTTTCGACTAAACAAGAGAATTACCGAAGAACTTGAATAAATCGATTATCGTCGATTAAACTATCATCGAGTAGAAAGAGGAAAAAACGTTACTTCGTTGCAATACGAGTTACAGGTAGTATGCTCCAATTTGCTTTTTTTTCTCGCGCTAATTACATTTGCTCACTACGAAGCTATCACGATTCTCAAAAATACGAATAACCGCTTATTTATTCGGACACCGTGTTACGGGTTACATTGCAATAGTAAGAAATGCTTCTGATAATAAGTAGAGAGAAAAGTCGCAGCAGTCAGGAATCCTGTAACAAAAAAACAAAGGATACGGGTTACGCGAAACGATTTCCATTAATTGCTTTCACTAGACAAGATGCACTTTAACAAACGAATAATCGCTTTGTGTCGCACGCAATATGTGATGCAATTATTGATCACGCAGAAAGAATTATTCATTAACAATATATTGCGTTAATAAATCCATGATAATAATAGAGCGGTTTATTATTGTAATGAATTTCAATAAGCGAGCGATCAATCATTATCCATGTAATCGCTGGAAATGTGTACTATATTACTTCATTTGCGCAGATGGAGTACAGTACCAAAGCCGATTATTACTGCGATTACGTATATTTCGAGAAATATATGTATATTCATACTTTCTTGATATTTATATTGTAATCATTTATTAAAAAACGACTTACCTTCCTCACTGCGATTTCCAAATGCTCCTTGCATAACGTGATTCAATAATACTTTTGGAAACAGTTGACATCTGAAACAAGAAAGATTATATTAAATTATTTGATGCCCAACGATTATTATGCGAAAGTAAATATGACAATGACAAGTTAAATGTAGAGATCCTCAAATACACGAAAAATCGAAAAATTTAACTAAACACAAACCTAAAAATAATTTTATTGGGTCAGCAAAATAATTCCGTAGAAATGTCAAACATGATTAATAATGCTGCAAAAAGTTTTGACATTCTTATAATTAATTTGTCCTACATAATTATTTTGATGGTCCAAAATTATTTGCACATCTATATCGAGTTAAATTTTTAGATCCTTCAAAATCCTTTGCGTATTATAGATTGGCTAAATAAAATAAATATGATGGACCAAACTTAAGATAGAATGAGATAAATACATATCATTTCATCTTAAGCGCTGTTTTGAATATGGCCAATCAAAAGTTGCTTGAACGGTCAATTTTTTACCTGAGGATTACTCTAGTTAAACATTACAAGATTGTCACATTAATTTTTTTTAGAAATGCGAAAGATATGGTAAAAGATATGGTACGTGAAAAAATAAAAGCACAACACACATAATGAAAATAAACAGAGAATTAGAGAATTGGCGTACTGCATTTTGCGAGAAATGTTATATTCTTGAGAGACTCTTTTGAATACAGGATTAAACTTTTTTCCGCCACTGTGTAGTTTTAACAAGTTATATTTTTTAATTTTTCCCACGACGGGCGTGGGCGACGTGAGGCTGAAAGTTTCTCCGTGGTTTTAGAAATGCATTTAAACTTCCGCTTGGTTGTGCTCCGTGTCAAAATGCATTTCCTTTTTGCGCCGCCGCCACGTCGCGTCGTATCAGGGAGATTCTTTTGCGCGACGCGGAGTGTGGCGAGTACGCACGAAAAACCGATGCCACACATTTGTGCAGTGTCACGGCCGAAGCAGCGCTAGACATTGCGGCGGAAATGTCCGTCGTTTTGAAATTCTGCTGGCTCGAACTGTGTTACGCTTCGGTGAATGTGTCGAGCGACACAGTGGCATGACATGTAGTTGTACCTAGATGGACAAAACCTCGATTTTCAAAAAGACGAAGATGCCTCTCCAACTACTATACGAACAAATCATTGTTAAAGCGTGTCTTTATTATTTGTGTCTTTTGTGTCCTTTTAATTAATAATTTTTGAACAAAGTACTGAAGACTGTAATGTGAATACACAATAAACAGGCAATAAAGGCCTCGAGCTGGATTCTTAATGCTTAAATAATTTACAAATTTAAATTTAATTTTCAATCTTGAAACGCAATTCTAATAGAACTAGAGAATAATGTTACAGATTAAATTGATAATTTAATAATATTAATGCTCATCAATGGGCATCTTAGAAAGATATTAATATGATACTGATAAGCATCTTAAGACTTGTAAATAATTTTATTACGAAAAATATTATCTCAGCCGAGATTTAAACTCGAATCTCTCGTAATTAAAATTTTTAATCCAATCAATTTTAATATAACAATAATCCAAAAAACATTCTACTTGTAGGAAAAATATCTAAGAATTTATTGTAGCATATTAAATATTAATTGCAATTTTATATGCAATACTTTATGACTTTCTAGGACATGAAACGTTTGTACAAAATCGGTGTATAATTAAGTTTCATTTGCAAAATGCAGAGTAGAAATAATATAAATTCAATACATAGAAAAATATGAAATGTCTCAATGTACAATCTTGCTTAAGTATAATTATGTACTTCTTTTGATAATAATTTTATTTTAAATATTCTGTTAGCGTATATATGTATATTGCAAGTTTGTAAAGATAATTAAAAAAATATTATCTATATGCTTGTTATATACATGTTATAAATTCGTAGACAAAATAATTTCTCTTCCAAGTAGACGGTGAAGATCAGATTTACGTGCAGTTTCGTATATATAACACTATTCTAGGTAACAGCATACGACATGAGAAAAGAAAGGTTGTTACAGAAGCGATACTCGTTTCTACTTGCCGGTGTGGTCGGGAGAATCGAATGAAATAAGAGAAATTTACTTACATCCGCGCACGAGTTTAATTAAACGTTCAAAGAAGCAACAAATAGTCGGTCGCGCCGTGCCGTCCTTCGTCTAGCAATGGAGTCGCCCCGTTTATTATAGATGTGCCAACGACCGGTCGCCTCTATGATCGTACCAATACCAACGGGTGGTGGATCGATGAAATTCCGTCAGGAGAATTCTGAAAGCTTTGCGGCGTCGCGCCGCACGGTGCAAATGTAATTACAACGCCGCGCCCGCGGGGGCAGCGAAGAGAGCGGCGATACACAGGAAACGATGCGTAAACAGCAAAGTTATTGATTGCGAAAAATCACTCTTGACCGAGTGGAGCTCGGCAACAGTAGTAACGGTGGCAGGACACAACCGGAATACCAAGGTCCGATTGGATTCCCGCGCTATTGGCGGTTCCGAGTGACTGGAGCGACGCGATGCGCGCGATGTCGATCGTTAATCCTTCTCCTCGTCGATCCGCTCTGTACGCGCGAGCCGCGAGAATTTCATAGCGTTTACAATTTCCGTAAATGACGCGTCAACTCGTCAGTGCGTGCCCTGGCACAATGCGGCCGCGATTGGCGCTCCGGATTACGTCGATTGAAAGTAATAACGCGATCACAATCGGCGACCGACACGACGATTATTTAACGCGTCGGGGTGCGGACGCTCCGAACGCCGTTAGGGACGTGATTGAAACACTCTTTCATTCGTCGTTTCCTGAAACGGTTTTTTTTTTTCGTCACGAAACAATGAGTATTTTTGCTATGAGAAACGAGAATTTCAAAAGCGATCGATAAATATGTGTTCAACGTGTATTAAAAAGGAGTCTTTCCATAAAATCATCTTTTAATAAAATCTCTCAGTATGTTTGCCGAAGACATTGTTGAGCGAATTTAATTAAAAAACCTTTTTTGTAGTATATATTGTTTTATAGTATATTGTTCCCAAATACATTAAAATACGTTACTTTAAAATATAAACGATATGTTGAATAGTGAATATTTAAACAGTAAAAAAATTTATAAAATTCACATATCAATATAGTAATGAAAAATAAATATGATATTTTGTAGGTACATTGTCGCGTTTCCTTAAAAAATTAATTGCATGTGGAGTTTTCGCTAATTCAAAGCAGCAACCAAAGAGATATCAAATGCCGTTTTATTCGCATTTAATACGCATATATGTTGCGTATTAAAGCACGTATGTCCTGATTTCTCTTTTTTTTTCGCTGGGAAATCATTCACGCATCGTTGCAATCTCATTTTCTTCTTGCCAAGCCACTGTCAAGTAGCAATAAACGAACTGAACATTTGGGGTACTGCTACGGCATTATATTCGCGAATAGTTGACCAAAATGGAAATAGCGGAGCCGCGAGGCGGCAAAGTAACACAATCCTCGTGAAATTCAATTTGGCTGGGTAATGAAAGCGTCGGATTCGCGATGTGCCGTACGCGGCGCATAAGCTTCGGCGTATCTGTCGATTTTCCGTTCCCGCGAATGTATCGAAAATTAACAGTGACTCCAAGAGCGGTTGTTCGCCCGTTCTCTTTGAATCTGAATTTATCACTAGCGAATGATAAGGACGTTCACCGAATTTCTTCTATTATTGCAGAATAACAACATCCATTTCCACGAATATATCGAGATTTTTACGGAATTTTCCTTTCGTTGAAGGATTTGCTGGATTGAGGGAAAGATTGAAGTATAATTCAACTTTCTATAAAATCTTCAAGCATACCCTGCAAGTTACTTGCGCTTCGCAAGTGATCCCCGTTCTGTCGATGGCACACATCTGTCTCCGGAGTCAATCATGCGATCATCAGTGAACTTTCTCAATTTTCATATTTCAACCTTTCAAATTTCACGTGAATTTTAACCAATCAAACGTCATTGCTTTGCGCTGAAAAAAGTTACGTAGTCGTCATTTTGGCAGATCCCCGAGAAAATTTTTATTTCTTATCCTCCTTTTCCCAAGGCAGAATTACGTGATCGTCACAATATTCGACTGAAAAGACACGAATGACAAATTCACGAGCAATTTATTTGACTGCAATCAACTTTAGCTGCAAACTGCGAATTTATTTCGATATTCTTCAGTGAGGCAAAATTAAAATTTGCAATTTTACTATTCTTAATTTTTCCCCCTCTGTTTATAATAAACGACTCTCGATAATCATTATTTATATAACGTATCATGGTTGTATAATTATATAATAAAGATAATAATAGAATGTACTTGGATAATAATTTTTCCCTCAGCTAAAATAAGAACACTGATTTTAAACGATAAAGAATTTTCGACATTTTTAGATGCAATTAAATAACAAAATCTTATTTTTCATTTAAACTCAATCATAAACTATCAACGCGCGTCATCAAGTTTATGACAGCTTTAATTTTACAGTTAATACAATTTTTCCATTTGAAATTTCAACTACTATTTAATAGTTAATATTAAAAAACTGATGATATTTTATAATCTTTTCTAAAGAAAAATTATCCGAGAATTCGCGAAAGAACTCGGAATTAAAGTTAAAATTGCAATTTCCAAGATATAAATTCTACTCTGCGGACGCTCGTGAAGTCTTTATCGCAGATCAAGCTTAATGCGACTCCGTGAAGAACCGAATGTCTCGCCATCTTTCTGATCCTCGACGCAAATTCGCTCAGCGATTGTTATCATTTAACACTTTGGGGATCCATGATTTCGCTCTCTAAAAGCACCTTAGTTCTCGAAACGGTAACACTACCAAAGCTGCTTGAACCGACACCTCAAGATACGGTTTTAGAGTGAAACCGCCAAGCGGAACCCACCATCCGACAGATTAAATATTCTATATTTCACGAACAACAAGTTTCTCTTCTCAGGAGTAACGCGCCTCGGTATACACGACGGCGGTGGAAAGCTTTCCCCTTCCCGCCCAGACAAATCACTGGGCGCGTTTAAGTCCCTCCGAGAAGCCGCGGAGGCACTTCCTGGGAATTTGCGGGCGGAAAGAAGTAATATCATTCAAAAGCGGCGGAAGTTATTCCTTGATGCGAAAGTTTCTCCATTTTACATCGGCCGGAATAGTTTCGAGAGAAAATGTTAGTTGCGGGCAAAACTCCATCCCGACGATAACTTTTCCAATTATTATCAGATGGCAAATGGACACCCCTTTGTGTTTTCTACAGCCGACGCGGCGCTGCTTGGGAAACGCGAGAACTCCGGATAACTTAAATTGTAGCGTACGCGGACAGAAGATCTCGTCCGGCAATAAACCCCGACGGGGTTGCGTGAGATGTCTATTTGCGAGAAATGCAATTGTCATCCGCCGAATAGATTGTATTATATGTTATTTGAAATCCATCTCCGATTCGCACCTGAGCGAATATCTCAATTTTTTTTATGTCTTATTACTTATCTAATTTATAAAAATAATTGATAATCTATGGTTTATATCTCATGCTTTGTATTTATTTTGAGGTATTAATCCTTCAAAGATGGTGAGTTGTTTATTGTGGACTCATTTAATTATACATAAATTTAAAAAATATTAAACAATTCAATTTTCTTTAAGTTACATCTACAATTTTAAATTATTCTTATTAAATATATTCAGTATTCATTTTTTTAAATATCAGTTATTTCAAATTAAATATAAATAATATAACTATTGAAATTAAATATAAACAATATAAATAGTACAGTACTAATTAAATAAGAGAAAATTAAAAATTACACAATATTAAAAATAAAAGTAAAATATGAAAAACAATACAATTATGAATAAGTATAAACAATAATACAGTTTTCAATAAAGCGCAGACACAAATCAAACTAATAAACAATTAAAAATATATAACAAAAAATTAATTAGTGCTTTTAAATGAACCTTGTAATTAACATAAATTAATGAGTTTTACAGACCCAATGTCAACTGTGTTATACAGATTTTGGCGTCAGCTCCAGAGGGTTCAAGAATTTTATGTTCCCTCCTTGTAATAATGCATAACGTTGTTAATTTCAGAATACTAATTACCGACTTAATTTTCTTTATTAAGATAAGATAATAAATCTCATTTTCATTCAAATTTCCGACCTTTGTAATAGTATGCTTTATATGTTTTTTTTTTATTTTAGAGAAGAGCGTGTTGGTGGTTTAAATATGTTCCGCTTTTACAATTTCTAAATCCGCTCACTTAACGCCATCGTCGATCGTTTCGGGAGTCAGTGGGGCTATAATGCGAAAGGCTGCGGAACAGGCCTTTCCTCGGAAAGGAATCTCCGAGCGTGAACCGATGGAGGCGTGAATAATTCGCAAAACAAAGCGTTCAAAGAGCGGAAAATGAAATTATATCCTTGCGCGCGACCGGCGGCAGTACGACGACGACGTGTTCGCTTCGTCGAAGGCGAGTAGAGTGAGAGAAGAGGCCCGGCGGATTTCCTGTAAGCGTTACGAGTCAATTTGCAGCTCGAGGTTTTACTCGCTTCCGAGAGATGCCTTCTCGGTCGCCTCCGTTCGTTTTACGCGCGAGTTCGGCGACACGACGATTGTTTTTAAGCAGAAAAGCCGAGAGGAGACGGAGAAGAGAAAGAGAGAAAAATGAGTGGATACAGAAAAGAGAAAGAAAGAAACAAACGAGCTAGTGCGAGCATCGACCGTATTGGCGATTCGAAGCGGCGCGGCGCGGAACTATCTAGCGAACGACAATGACGATTTGAGTTCCCGTCGAGAAGTAATGAAATGGACCGTGCGCGACGATGTGGTCTTGAGGCGGAATACCTCCGGGTGAATGGAAATCCTCCCGTGTGTTTACAAACAAGTGAAACTGGTTCCGAAGGGAGCTTATGCGAGCGGACACGCCCTATCCACGGGCTGAGCGACCGTGCGAAAGAGCCTTCGTCGATGAGAGGAACAAAGCGGGCGCTATCCTTTGTTTCAACCATTCAGCCCAGGGGAGGATATAACGCGAGTGTGTTAATTAAGACCGACCGACCGACCCCGGTGGGATAGGCGTATACGCGCCGTGAAGAAGTATCAGACGAAAATCTGGACTTTTCGCCGACGTCGGCGGCGCATTCATTCGCTCGCTTGCTCGTTCGCTCGCCATAAATCCCCCAGTATTCTTATCCGCCGTGTCCATCGGTGCTAAAAGAACTCTCGAATCTGATTTCTCAAGGCAATCTTTTGGCGAGTTATGTTGTGCCCCGGAAATCTCTCGATTAATCGGTCTGGTTTTATTAAGCCGTAGGACGATGGTGGAACCAAAATATATTAATATTCTATTACACCGAACTACGGTTTCTCCTTTATGTTTGTATTTGTATTAAATTAATATGCAAATTATAAACTTCTCTCTCGTGAGATAATATAAGGCCGAGGGGGTAACCACTTAATGTAATCGTGGGACAGAATCCTCGAAATTATTATAAAATTCATATGAAATTTCTATGTATAATCCGATAATTACGTATGCAACCACGATAAATCATTATATAATATCAAATAAATTCGTATATTTTACCAAACGACTTCATATGTAGCAAAAAAAATTATTTGTAATCAGATGAAATCATATGATGTCATGTAATCTGTGGGACAATATTTCAGCTGGTGGTTACCCCCTCGTATAAGGCATTTTGGACTTTAGGTGTAAAGCGCGATTAAGTTTACGTAAACCATAATTAGACTCATCCCAATTAATTTACAGATATCGCTCTCTTCAAAAGTGACATACTTCAAGAAACGTAATTTTCAAGTTATTATCATAAATAAGTTAACTAAACATTCTATTAGTCATAAGAAGTAAACTTAGTTTAAAAAATCATGACAACTCAAAAAGAATAATTTTTTTTAGAGATTGTAAAACCAAAATGACAAAAAAGATTATTGCCGATATCATTTAATTAATAATAATTTTCTGCCAAGTTAAAAATAATTTTTTCCCTTTTTTGAAAAATTTGATTTTTTAGACACTTTTGAAGTAAGGGATCTACATAGCTTCTAGTAGATTAAAATTAATTGATTAAATAATCTATCAATTAATTTAATTGAAATTGAACTTAAAAAATTTTGGAACGCTATGTAATTTATATTTTAAATGTTCTAATTGAATTTTCTTTTTTTCAGTTGTTAATGAATAGTGATCCGCATCAAATTGAGGGTGGCAGGCTGCATCTATTTTTTCTCTGCCTCTCTCTCTCTCTCTCTCTTTTGATTTGACACTTTATATAATAACATAGAATCACACAACGTATAATTTTGAATTCCTGTATTCCCTGTAATAACGTTGATTCCGTTTCTAGTAACACGATCAGCCACACACGATGGTACCATGAAATAGTAGTGTGAATTAAAACGCGCGACATCTCGTTCGAATATCTAAAGGCAACACATCGCGCTGCCGTGATTATAACCGAATCGCGATTCGACGATTGAACTCGTCGCGCCAGCATCCACGAGAGATCGGAGCCGTTATTATCCGACCGGATTATTCTACAAAATTCACGCGCGGCGCGTTATTATCGTGCCCACGCCGCTGTTATTATACCAACGCGACGTAATACTGTTCGTTCGTGTATGCTGCTTCTATAACCGGATACGATCGCGCCCGCGCCGGTCGAATTAATAGCGGACTCTCAATAGTCGCTCTTCGTATTATTCCGGGTTCTTTTGCCAACATTGGGCGCCCCGGAGGCGGGTCGTTGCGTATTTTCGGGCGAAACTTCGGGTCGAATATTCAGAGCGACTCTGAAATTCGCCCCCGGTAGGATTTCAGGGAGCGATCCGGGGAGAAACTTTCTTCAGCCGAGAGGGCCGCGGCGACGCCTTTACTCCCTTGTATATTTCCTCTTTCTCTCTTTCTCTCACTCTGCGCTTGCTTCATTAAAATTGAAGGTTCCTCGTTGTAGCAGAGTTGAAAGTCTGCGGAAAACTCGCTTGCTCGCTTGCTCGCTCTCAGCTTACCCGTACATCATGACGCGATGGCAACAAGCGCGCCGCACGATGCCGTACGGTTACTTCGTTGCCGTATTTAAAACCAAGTCGACTTCTCTTTCACAGACTTCGGCAGCGCGAAAGCGCGCAGGAACGTAAAGAGGAGGAAACTTGCATCTCGGCTTTCAGTGTCGCGAAAAGTTCTTTGTCGCGCGGGGAAAAGCCTTCCGGAAGATCCAAAACGTTTCCTGGTGCCGTCTATTCTATTTATTCTCGATCATAATCGCTATATAGACGCTTATAAAGTATTGATCGCGCAAAAACTATACTTTCATATATTACTTTGTATTTTCAGTCGACGACATTATTACGATATTTGCGAACTGTCACTTCTTTTCTTTATTATCCAGAAATTGTGTTTCCTTAACGATAATTTGATCGTTAAATTGTTTTCTTTTTTTTACTTTATTTTTTAATTTTCAAATCTTCCTGATCATCCAATTAAAATTCTG
The DNA here is from genome assembly GCF_001594075.2 of Trachymyrmex cornetzi. Taxonomy (NCBI): domain Eukaryota; kingdom Metazoa; phylum Arthropoda; class Insecta; order Hymenoptera; family Formicidae; genus Trachymyrmex; species Trachymyrmex cornetzi. The sequence goes on along the minus strand of NW_017300081.1, from coordinate 1,003,116 downwards.
TTAAAACAAAACTAAATTAAAATATCAAGGTAACTTTTGCTATTTAATCGCATTCTCAAAGCATAATTTATTTTTAATATCCAAATACTGATGACTGAAAAACCATGACGTTTCGACATTGGAATACCAAGCAATTCTTAATTTATTCTACGATATTAATACAAGAAAAAATATATTTCTGCAAAAATTGATAAAATAGATTAAAAAATTTAAATATATTGTTAATCTTTATATAAAAAAAATAAACCGAACCGATGAATTGTTTAGGATATTCGAAACTTTGGTACGTAGCTTTAAATCATGAATACATTACAAAGCTGTATACGGAAGTTAATTGTGAACCAGTCAACCATCGAAGCGGAATAAAGAAATGTTAAAGAGCACTTCGGAAACGATACTCCAAGTAAGCCTCTCGCATCATTAAATCGAATCGATGGATTCGCTTTCGTCGAACGGTAGACGCTGTTTATTCAGCGAATCGATCCAATAGGCATCCGGCATCGCTTCAGGACTATGGACATTTCGATCGATGCGAACAGCGTGATCCAATATCTAACGCGATACGTAAACACAATTTTCCACGGGAAACAAACGTGAAGCGTCAGGAGACGGATTTCATCGTGCGAACGGACGATCAACTTTCAATAAATAATTCTGCGCGAAAAACGCACGCTCGACGTATGAAGAGTGTCGTGTAATAAACGTGATCCGCTGTGAAACCTCTGCTCTTCCGCGTGCATGAGAGACGAGCGCCGCTTTAAATTAGTCGTAACCTGCGCGCGAACCGGTTCGATCTCCTCCCCTTCTCTCTCTTCCTTTTTTCCACCGTCATTACTATCGCCGTTCGAGCGTCAGATTGCTTAATCGCAAAATTGACCTGGCTAACGCGCGGCCGGCAAGCGGACAAAGCGAGCTGGGGATGAGGGAGAGCGGGAAAACGGAAGAAAATAGCGGAATGGAAATCGCCGGAGATGCGCGCCGCAACATCGAGTTGGTTTCGTTTCGCCGCGCTGCGCCGCGCCGATGACAAAAAGATTGTCGAATGGATGTTGCCGATCGAAGAGAACGAAAGAGACAATTTCGCCGACTAACGGGAACGACAGAAAAGGCAAGTCGAGGAGGAAGAATGGAATAGATGAAAACGGGATCGTTGATGGCCAATTCATGGACAATTGCATCTATTTAATCGGTTATAATAAAATATGACTCAATTAATGGATTATAATAAACTACTGGATTATCCATATATATCTTTTTTTTTTTAAGATAATTTATATTACTTTTTAACGTAACGTAATGCTTAAAATATAAGATTTTTTGAAAAAATATAATATACTTATTATTCAGTTAAACTTATTTTTTCAAATGTAAAAAATTGATTCATACTTTAAATATATCGCGCTTTAAAATAATCGATCGTAACCGATTAATCTAGTGGAAAAGATGATTGCATTGAATTGATAAAATGTATCCTACATAATCAAAGTATAATTGTTTTGGGATAATCTTAAATAAAGGAAATGAAGGAATGGAAGAATTCGAAACGGATAAGGAAGAAAGACGCTCGTATAACGCATCATTGGACTTTGAAATTGGTTCGCGTAATAGCATTCTCTGAAAGGTAATGACGTTACGAGATGATGCCAATTTTGATTCTGGCCATTTCGAGCCGCTATTTCCGATACGATTCCCGCTATATCGTAGGGCGCAAGGTAAAAGACTGTTTAGCGTAAACGAGATCTGGCGTGTTCGGATTTGTCGTTCGATCGTCGATGCATTAGGATTTGATGATTTTCCTTCGGGATAGAGATCATTATTTCAGATACGGGCGACGGTATGCGCTTGAACAACTTTATCCGCGCCGGAGAATATCCCAAGATGTCGAGATAATATCCTAGTAGAAGGGAAAAAGAAAGAGAGAGAGAGAGAGAAAGAGAAAATGTTGAGGAATAATTTATAGTACCACGATGTTCCAATTTAGATAAATGCACTTTAATGATAAATTATCTCTCATTTGCGATGGCGAGCGACTAGAAAATGATGCGGTCCAATATGAAGTTTCAAAGGGATTAACGATCGATGTTAATTGAACTTCTTGTCAGATCAAAAGGATCCGATTGCGAACTTTATTTCTAAAAGACATCACATTTATCTCTCGCGAGAAAGCATTCTTTATATATACAATATATGGCACTTTACTCATTTAAATTACACGTTACATTGATAAAGGCAGCTCGATAAAAGTAGCAAATTAAGAAAAATATATATATATGTGAAAGAGAAATAACAAAACAACGTTTTTAAATGTATAATTCCCCCTGCCCCCTCGATTAACAACTCCAGAAGGATACAGTTTTCCATTTAGTGCAGTGTTGTATTAAATCGGCGTACCATTTTCTGAATTGAGAGATTTGGAGAGTGTAATTCGGAACGAAAATAAATACAGAAATCGACGACGAGGGAAGAGATGGAATATCGTTCCCTGAAATACGTTCTAATTTCGGTTACAGTCCCGATCGAGCGGGGGTTTCGAGTCTTGGTAAAACGTGTACCCAATACGCATTCTGTACGCTTCCATTTGTCATTTAAGCGGATACGGATACAAGTTGAGCCGTCCGACCGAGCACAATAGTGCATCTTTCTCGTGTAAACGAGCCAGGTTCGCGTTCACATGTGCACATGTATTTTTCGCTCGCCCACGGATACGTTCCGTACCGCAAGTTTTACAGCGATGAATGCATTACGTGATGCGCGATACGCATACGAATGCCCGTATCGAAAATGCAATAAATAAACGAATGCACGAATTGTGCGACAACAAAAATCAGGTTTGATAATTAAACCCATAGACCCGCGACACGGTTTTTAAATACTGTTTGGTGTCGCATAAATCTTGCAAAATCCAAAGATAATTTTAAAGAGATACATTAATGTTTATTTCTAAATTCTCTGGTTAAACAGATTTTTTTTTTTTTCCAAATATGTAATGTCCAAATGTGTGTAAGTTATCTAAAGAGGTAATTAACTTATGTTACCCTAAAGATTGGGATTGTGAAGCTTGTTGTTAGATTGCAGAGTTCAATCTGTTGGAACAATCGCCCTGTAGCAATATTAACTTGTACATATGACCACTTGTACACACACCACCCGCCTTCATACAGCAAAACAAACGTAACCCTATCCATATTCAAAGTATCGCTTACAGTGGGACCCCATATGACCACAGTGTTATTAATACTTGTGTCGTTGAATAGATAAAGTCCATTAAGGGCAATACGATAGCAGTTTGCGAACCGAACACTACATCCATTAACAAAAGTACCTTTACAAAGGTACATGTTTTAAAGACTCCAGCTATATACCCTGAGCGTTGCTCTCACTCCGAAAGCGAAAGACGAATGTCGAACTCACAAAGCTTTCGAAGAGAAAGCGACAGAGAAAAAGAACATTTTTAGAGAAAGAATGTGAAAAGCGCACAATAGGTATCGTTAAACATGGACTCTCGTACAAATGATTTTTAAATGCGTTACGAGTAGACGAGTAGCCCAGGATGAGAGGGGTGGAAACACGTTATATGTAGATTTCGGCCCTTCGGTCGGGCGAGGTGCTCTTTGATGTCGAATGACGCATAGAACCGACGCCCCTGCGCCAATTGTCCTCCCCCACTGCGCCGTTTCGATTCGATGTTTACGTCGATCCCGGGCGTTTCGAGTTTACTCGCGCGAGCACAACACAGAAGCGCTTTTCATGCTCGACGAATAATTAGGCTTGTCTCCGACCCCCAGACGGTCGTTTAGATTAAAGATATAGCGTCGAGAAAGAACAAAGACGTTTTAATTAATTATTATTTATTGCTATCATCAAAAGAAGAGAAGCATTAATATATTTCATCAAACAGATGGATAAATTAAAGATGTCATAGATGATTATTTATCAAAAAAGCACGCAAATTTCATTATTAATTTATTTCATTTATAAAATATTAAATCTATTTTAATTATAAAATTATTAAATATTAAAAACAAATATAATAATTAATTATAAATTTGTACGTTCATGTTGCTGAAAAATTATTTGTTTACCTACAGTTCACCTAGCTTAAAATTTAAAAAATATATAATAACTTTTTTAGTATTCTGCACGATATCCTTGCATACATATCGAAATGAATAGAAGTATTATAACCGAATCGAGTAACAAGTTTTCCATGTTAGAAAAAAAGCAATTAGTAAAGGTTCAATACTTTCCCCGTATATCCCCTACTTTCGATTAGCGATTTCTCTTCCAACTGAGCAACTCGACACGCCCGCTCTTGCCGTTCTTTTTTTCTCATGCATTCCGGAGGCGAATTTCCGCTAATGAAGGTACAACGAGATACGTATGCGAATCGGCCGCGTAGTTAGAGCCGCGCGTTTCGACTTCCTTGCGATAGGCTCGATCATTAAAACCTCTCGCACATTCCAGAAGGCAGAGCGCTAACGAGCGGCGCAGCACTCCTCGCTCAGACGATCATTTTCGCACTGTGTGACGATGGCATTTCGATTTTCATTTATTTTCACAACAACCTGTCAAACTTACGGTGCACTATTCGCCTATTTTTGATGCACCGCGAGGTAAAGTGCCTCGCCAGTACATACTCGTGACCGACATGTTCTTGAATGTTGAGGTTCTATTAATCATTCGCTAATGAGTTGTACATTATTTATTAACCATACTTTAGCGCGACAGGGTGTGATAAAGTCCAAACAAATAGGGTAACAGGTACAGTGATTGATCAGCATATAGTAATCGACCACATTGCATGGCGTGCTGCAATATATCAAAACCGACATATCAATTATAATTGTTTTTAAGACAAACCACGAAATGTGTTCTTCTCGTTAATTAACTTTATAATTAATACGTGAGCTTGTTTTCGCTAATATTTTTCATTGCTTGTTTATTACATAAGGCAAGGGCGAAAAATAATACACAGGAATAAGAGCTGGATTCCGCCGTATTTACCCAGAAACTGTTAAAAATAACATTAATAAACTTTTCTGATGTTTTTACAAATAATATCTATATTCTTTTGTGCGCTGTGTACATAACGAGACAACGTGGCATTTAATTGAAGAAAATGGCAAATAATTTTGTTTACAAAAATGTAGTTTTATAGCCATTGACAACAATAATAATTATACTAAAAAGTAACGGGATCACCATTTCTTTACAGGAGAAACTTTGAAACTCTGAAAATTTAGATTCTTACAAAACTTTGCGCAATAACACAATGGATGATTGTTCACCGACGAAGAAAAATAATTTGGAGTTAATGTAATTGTTATAATTCGAGTTAACGAAAACAGTTTGATTAGCAAAAAAAGATTCAATTCAGGAATAAATGAAAGGATTCATTAATTCTCTCTCTCCCAATCATGTCCGAGAAACTAACATAACATCGCTTAATTAGGGCTTTCATATAATTAAATGGTTATTATTGAGAAAATACATGATACGGCTATACGTAAGCTCTCTGTTCCGCAAATCAGTAGGATGTTAAACGAGTGAAGTAGCTTAATTGAAAAAATGCAGCGAATTTCGCTGCAGGACAATGCATCGAACAATGAAGGGGAAGGTAAATATTCATGTGTGCGATACGAGTTCTCCGTGCATTATGGACTGCCGATTTTTATGTGAATCACGCGGTGCTCCGCGACCAGGGGATCACACGATGTGTAAAAGCTCTTTCGATATCGCGCGAGCATACGTGTGGATTTGTCGTTTGATCGGCTTCGCGGCCGCGGTCAACGCGAACGTGCGCCCGATTTCGCAGCCACCGACCGGAAAGTGGGATCTATCGATATCGCGTATAATATGGCGATGGTAGCAATATAAAGTTGACATTTTCGCATGCAGTCCTATGGAAATAGCGGGATAAAGTTGATTCTTTCGCAAACAGCACCGGGAGGAAAGAGAGAGGGGAGGGAGAGATATAAAGTTCGCGTTCGTTCGCGGAAGTTGTGTACGAGCGAGAATTGAAAAACATTTTCGTCGGATATGAGGAAGGGCGCAACGGCCGAAAAGTAATAATAAGCACGCTCTCTTTGCGTCACGTAACCCTCTCCGTTTCCGATACGACATGCGACATAACGTCAAAAATTGCGAAAACACGAGAACTAGAGTTAAAGCGAACGGCGAAACGTTTTAAACGATATCTGTACTTGACCAACCACGTTGCCTTTGCGATGAAATAATAAATAATAATCTTGTTATTAAGCATTCGTAAAATGCAATTCAGTAATCAGTAGCAATATATTCGATAATAATACATAAAACTGATCATATCTTCTTATTATATTAGTTCGGTTATCTATCTTACTTTAAAACAGACCAATGAATATTAAATAATTTTATAGATATTTTATTAACGAAAAAGAATAAAATCTCAAACAGTTTAAAGAAAATTTTCGGTGTTATCAATTTTACTTTATTATTTAAAGATAATATATTTTCAACGCTGGTGGATACTGACCAGCTAATAATAATCGTCATAAGCATACGATTATAAACTATTTACTACGTAACTGCAAACTGTAATATACACGATACCGCGCAAAATTGAATATACATTCCTGCGGCAATGTACACATATTACGACTGAAAATTAAATTTCGGATAAACATGACGATATTCAGGAACGTATGAAGCTCGTATTTCGTCACTCCGATCCTGCGGCTACGCTCGGTGATCCTGATACGGATTGAGCTATATCCCGGCTGACACGATGTAAGAGTCATTTCGCGCAAACGAGCCCAGGATTTGTCGGGTAGGGCCAGTGACACAACTCTGTGCCTGTATATACAGCGTCGTCGCCGGAAGCGAGATGGATGGCGCGGCTCTTTCACATTTTCTCCGCTCTCTCTATTCTCCGTAAAAAAAAAAAAAGAAGAAAGACGGGCGGAGAGTAACGAGCCCGGTCTCTCCGCGAAACACTGCGAAATTATGTATTAGGTCGAAAGAACGTAATCTACGGCATTTTGCTCCTTTCTCTCCGCCGGCTATATTTCTCCTTTGTGTTTTTAACTTTTTCGCTCGCACATACACATAGTGAAACGCGCCGCTTCACTCCGATCTCTAATTCTTTTGTACGTACTGTTTGATAATTTATCCCGCTTTTTTTTTCTTGCACGGTCATCCCTTCATTCAAGGATTATCCGGGCTGAACTGCTTTAATACTGAATTCTATGACTCCAGAGAAAACACTACGCACACTGCGAACTGGAATAGAATACACGTATACTATTCTCGGTCTGCTATGTTACGAAAACAACACATTACAAAGGCGTTTAACATTTTACACCGTTTTATGTGTTTATTTTTTTACGAAATTATTACAATAAAAAGTTTTCTTTCCGGAATAATGCTAACATAAGCGTTGTAGATAAACATTGTAACAATATTCACATTTTTTACACTGAAAATGTGTCTGATAATACATAGCTACCAAATGTTAAGTGAAATAATTTCATTCAACATTTGTAGCTATTATTAGACCCTTTTTTTTCAGCAAATATGAAAATTATATATAATACTATATATCTATAATCACAGCTTTCTCCAATTGAATATCTTTTTTATTTTCTACTAGTCGAAATTTCGTGAATTGAAGAGATATATTTTTCGAAATTACTAGCAAAGATTGCGCTGAAATGTTTCTACGAACTACTCTATCATTCTTTTACGATTTAATGACAAAATTATTGAACAAATAATTCTAAAACAGCTTCGTAATACAATATTAATTCAAAACGTCTGTCATTTAACTCTTCTCAGGCATATATTTTTTTACATATAATTAAATACATTTAGAGCCGAAAATATTGTGTGGCACAAGGTGGAAGTAATTTTAAAAGCTGAATACGCGAACGCGTTTCATCTTCAATGAAAGATTTGCATGGAATCAGAAATCTCGGTAAACATATACCGAGGAAGGTCTCCGACAATCTCGCGAGTTGGCTTAAAGCATGCCTGCAGTTAAGTGCTGCGCTCGATAAATTTTTTCAAGCACCCTTTACTTTCCCTCCTTCCGCAGCTTTGTTCTTGCTCGCCACCTAACCGTCCCCCGAACTCGCTTCAACTCTACTGAATAAAGCTTTTGGATCCGCCCCTGAAAACTGTTACTAGATTTTC